>NW_022436944.1:14631340-14692509 GCF_009761245.1 Sapajus apella | reverse complement strand
ACACACACACACACACACACACACACACACACACACACACAAAATGAAAAGAATTTTCACAGGAGGAAAGCTCTGAGAAAATCTATTTATGAAAATAAATGTAACCTAGTATAACAAGTTGCTATGGAATAAAATGATGTATTTCCTAATGTGAATGACAAAAGAAAAAGTACCCTTCTGTCCTGTTAGGTAAAAGAAAACTTAAATGACTTAATATAATCTAAATGACTTAATATAAGGATAATAGATGGGGAAATTAGGTTATATTCTCAAATAGAAGGTACAATGTTCTTTATGGCCCCAAATTAGAGGAAGGAATATGAAGACCATAGAACCTTTGGATTCATACCACTTTCTACTGAAGATATTCTCTACTAAAATAATCCTTTAAATCTTACTGAGAACAATTTACCAGGAAGTTTACATTTTATTGCAGAAACATAGAAATACTGATATACATTATTTTTTATATAATAAAGAAATATTCTATAGTTTAGAGGAAAATAATGAACCATATTTTTCTTGAACTGCACTAATATGTTAAAATTTATTTACACTTTTTAGAGGATATATGTGAGCCACTTTGAGAAATAAGCTAAAAGACTTCTGGCAATATGCACACTAGAATGGTGGGACAAACCTATCCTCCAGGTCTAATAGCAAAAATTATGGAGAAAATATCATCATTTTCTCATCCAGATAGCCAAGTTCAAAATAAAGGAAAACTCATAGGTACCAGAAATAAATTAAAGCTGAAATGTCAATCTATAGCTGAGAACATGGTGACCACACGGATTTTGGTTCACAATTGATGCTGAGGGGCCAGGGATGGGTTCCCATTGCCCACTTAGTGACATCAGAGTTTGTCTTAGACCGTGGAAACTGGAGAAGCTGGAACAGGAAGCTCTTGGCTGGTAAGGAGGAGCTAAAAAACTTTTCCCATGGGCCTTTCTTTAGAGCCCTGGAAGAGGGTAAAGGCACGAGAAGTCAAAACACAAGCCTGAAACGTGAACTTGGAAAATTAAGTGAAAACTAGGACCACTGAATAAAATTTATTAGGGAAAAAAGGACCATGACAATGATGGTCCTTTTCAAAATTTCTTTATGAATTTAAAAATTCATAAAATTGAAAGAAAAATGGTTTGTCAAAACATTTGAAAAATAATTTATTAAATAGAACAAATCTTTGAAAACTATAACTTTCACAACAAAACTGGTAAATACCAGAAAACAAATTGTTCTATTACTATCAGTATATTTTTTAAAGCAAAAGAAAACTACTACCAAAAAAAAAATCCAGATGATTTTGTAGGTGAGCACCAACAAATATATAAGAAATAGATATTTAGGCTGGTCTAAGTGCAATGGTGTTTACAACTAATTGATCACAATCAGTTACAGATTTCTTTGTTCCTTCTCCACTCCCACTGCTTTATTTGACGTGGTTTAAAAAGTAAAACAGGAAATTTAAAAACTTTATGTAAAATATTCCAGAGAATACAAAATAAGAGATTACTTCTCATGACTAATAACCCTGGTACCAACACCAATCAACATGACAATATGAAAAAGAAAGATCTGAGCCATTCTTATAAATCTAGATGGAAAATTCCAACCAAATTACTAGTAAACAAATGTAGTATTTAAAAACAAGAAGATAAAGTTTGTATACTTAAGAATTAGAAGCAAAGACTTGGAGCCAACCCAAATGCCCTTCAATAATAGACTGGATAAAGAAAATGTGGCACATATACAACATGGAATGCTATGCAGCCATAAAAAAGGATGAGTTCATGTTCTTTGCAGGGACATGGATGAAGCTGAAAACCATCATTCTCAGCAAACTGACACAAGAACAGAAAACCAAACACCACATGATCTTACTCAAAAGTAGGTACTGAACAATGAGAACACATGGACACAGGAAAGGGAACATCACACACCAGGGCCTGTTGTGGGGTAGGAGATCTAGGGGAGGGATAACATTAGGAGAAATACCTAATGTAGATAATGGGGGTATGGATACAGTAAACCACCATACAATACACATACACCATGGCATGTGTATACCTATGTAACAATCCTGCATGATCTGCACATGTAGCCCAGAACTTAAAGTATAATAAAAAAAAATATCGAAAAAAGAATTAGAAGTATGCTTTCATATCAGAAAATCTAATAATTTAACCCACCCCATTAAAAACTCAAAGGAGACTAGAATACATGATTATTTTAATGAATGTTGAATTTTAATGAATGTTTTGTGCCTTTTTAATTAAAAAAAGCTTTAACAAAACATATAAGAGAAGAAATTTTTTTAACTCAGTAAAAGATGCCCACCAAAATGCTCTAGTAATCAGCATAATTAATGGTGAAATAAAATTGTCTCTTCAAAAAATCAGGAAGGTATCAAAAATGTCTGTTAGCTTCTATTAAAATTAATCAGCAAGCCCATAGAGAATAGAATGATGATTACCAGAGGTTGGGAAGAGTATTGTGGGGGCATGGCAGGGAAGTAGGGATGGTTAATGAATACAAAAAATAGAAGGAATAATATCTAGTATTTAATAACATAACATGGTCAATAATTTAATTGCATATTTTGAAATAATAAAAAAAAAACTGGATTGTTTTTAACACAAAGGATAAATGCTGGAGGTTTTGGATATCCCATTTACCTTGATGTGATTATTCAGTATTGTATGCCTGTATCAAAATATACTACATACTATGTACCTACTATGTACCCACAAAAATTAGAAATTCAGATGTTTGTTCACAGAGAATACTCTATAAAATCTATAGATAAATTATTAGAAAATTTGATGTTGATTCTAAGAAAAATATAGAAAAATTAATTGATTTCTATGTACTTATAGTCTGCAAATGGCAATTTAAAATGACCTTTAAATATAGAATATGTGTGTGAGCACACACACATTTATACATATATGTACTGTATCTGTAAACAATTTCTAACAAAAAGTCTAATGTCATCATCTACAAAAAAAAAAAAATGAGGTATAAAGACTTGCCCTACCAGATATGGAATTGATTCAGTGTGATATTTGTAGAATGGAGAGTTATATAGACAAATGGTATAGACCAGAAAAACCCAGAAACAAACCCACTCACAATAGAAGCCCGATAGGTGACAGAAGTGATCTTGCAGGTCAGTTGAGAAATTGACTATTCAGTAAATGGTGCTGTCCTAAGGGCAGTCCAAATGCAGAAAAGTTAGATGCCTATCTTATACCCTATACAGTCAGCTCTAAGTGTATTACAAACATAAATGTAAAAACAAAACTTAATGCTCAGAAGGCAATTGAGATAATCTTTACGACCTTGAAAGAGGAAAATGTTAAGCGAGACCCCAAAAATACAAACTACAAAGGAAGTAAAATTAGACTATATCATTAATGAAGTGTTTGCACATAGAATGCATAAAGTCTACAAAATAGTAACAAAAAGAAAAACAAGGCAATGGAAAAACACAAATAGAAATAGGCAATACAGAAAGAAGAAATTCCAAATGGCCTACAAACACATGTAAAAACATTCAACTTCACTGTAAAAAGTAAATGCAAATTAAAATTACAATAACATTATTTCACACTCATCAGTGAGGCAAAAATGTTTAAAGTCTAACAATATTGAATGTTGACAAAGATAGGGGATAACTGGAACTTACATTCTCCAGGAAGGAAAGTAAATTGATACAATCATATGACCCAGCAACTCCCTTCCTAGATATATATATATCCTTGAGAAATAGTCTCACATGTATACCAGAACAGCATTGTTTACAATTTTTAAAAAATGTAAACAAAGTACACATAAGAAAAATTATAAATTCATACAAAATACCATCCAGATTAAAATGAATGGAACTCACCGTATACACCCAAGATTATAAATATTAGAAGAAAAACAAAAATAATTTAGAATGCAAAATTGTAGAATAGTTTTTAAAAGGCAAAACAGTGCCATTTAAAACATATCTAGAGACATAGATTTTCATATGTCTATATAAATATAACTAATGTAAGTGCAAGGAAAATTTGAATACAAAATTGAGAATAAATTAACACAGGAGGGGAGGAGAGTTGCAGTCAGTGAAAGAGACACAGGAAGACTTAAATTCTCAGCAATTTGCTTTCCTTTTTTTTTTTTACGTTCAGTATAGATATAATGGTACTCATTTGAATATTTATTGATAAATTTGTAAACTCTCAAGCCATACCAAAATAAAGTTTAAACACAAGGCAAAAAGTATCTATTCAAATTTAAACTGAAAAAAGACTTACATCTCATTATTAATATCACAAAAACATGTTTTGGCAAACTCATTAATAGTATAAAGTGGGTCTGTTTTGTGTAAAATAAAAATCACTGTGATTATTTTAAAATCCTGACTACATGTCTAGTACTGAACAGTATATTTTACAATACGTAAAGCACAAACTGAGACACTTTCTTAAAGAAGCTGGCATTTTGTGATTATAGAGAAATAATTTTACACGCTTCTCTCAAATGAATAAATCAAAAACACAAAAGAAATAAAAGATTTACTTAACGAGACACAAAAAGCATGAAATATAAAGGGAAGGATTAATACAAAAATGAATAGTGAAAATATTTTTTAAATCTAATTTTAAAAACCTATATACAAAGTTAAAAGACAAGCCACCAATTAGGAAAAGATAGCTGCAATATATTTAACAAACTGTTGATGTCAAGAACATAAGTAGAGTTACTGCAGAACAAATAAAAGAGAAGAACTACAATTATAAAAAAAGAAATTAACAGATAATTCACTGACAAGAAAACCCAAATGATTAATTAACATTCCAAAAGATTTGTCACATGGGGGGAATTCTAATAAAATTGTTAGTGATTTCACAACTTAACAAATTGGTAATAAATGAAGAGCCTGACAATACTAAGTATGAATGAATGTATAAAATGGGAACTTTCAAATTTTACTGGAAGAAATGTAAATTCTTACTACCACTCTAAAAGGAAATTTGTTATTATTAATAAATTAGAAGAGATCTATTCAATAAATTTCAGCTTATAGTTATTTGCCCCCCGGAGAACATTTTATAGAGGTCTATAAGTAGTCATGCACAAGGATATTGATCACAGTTTTTTTTTTCTTATCGGGAATGTACTAGAAACAATCTAAATATCCATTAATATAAGAATGGACTTATGGTATAATCATACAGTTGAACACAGAATAGCAAATAAAGGAAACAATATAAATCTATACATCAATTTGGCAGAACTCTAAGGAATGAGGTTGAGTGAGAAAAATAATAAATAACATTTATGTAAAATTTAAGTATACATATAAATACTACATATTGCTTACTAACATATGTTATGGAGTAAAATGTAAGGATTAACAAAGTTATATGCAAAATTAGAACAGTGATTTTTTTCTAGGCTTGCAGGTATAGGCAATGGAATAAGGAAGATGTTCAAGGGCTGGTTTTAACCAATCTGTAATTTTTCATAAATGTTAAAAATCTAACCAATATAGTCGATATCTGTTTTATATTCTCTGAAATACTATATTACATCCAACTATCTGACCACTTTGCACCACTTCAATTGCTACAGTGTTAACATCATCATCATCAAATCTCCTGTGAACTGTCACTGTTCAAAGTGTCAAATAATGTCACTGTTCAAAACCCTTCAGTGGGTTCCCTGTTTGTCAGAAAAAGCCCAAGGGCATTGTGACCTTCAAATTCATACATGACATGTGCTCCCTACCTTTTTGTTTCTTGAGTGTAGCCTGCCTCAAGGCCTTCCTATATGCTGACTTCCTTTGCCTGGATGCTCTTCCTTCCTGGCTCAGGCCCTCACCTATGGAAAACTTGAGAGGGCATCCCTGATCATCCACAGAACAGCAGCACTTCCTAGCTGTCCTCCCTGCTTTTTATGCACTGAATTTATCCCCTGCCAAGATATGTGTTACGTATTCATCATTTGTCTCTCTCATCAAATCTCCAGCTCTAGAAGACTGCCTGTAAGTAGTAGGCACTTAATAATTTTTGTTGAATGAATGAATGAGTGAAATGTATACTTAATGATAACCATGTAATCAATTTTCCTTTTAATAGGTTTTTTTTGGTCTTTTAACTTCTCATGTAATGATCTACAGTGATATTTGTTATATTTTTTGACTCCTGCATAGATATGGGAGATATATAGGGAAACATGCTCTATTCAAGGATTATTTTCAAAAAATAAAGAAGCACTTCAAAAAGACAAAATAAAATATGTAAGATTGTTTTAATGTGGTATAAAAATATGTAGTGAATGCATATTTTAGTATATGTATATTTTATATACTTAGATATAAATGTATATCTAGGACTATATATATATATATATGGACAAGGGTTAGATATTCTTTTCCCTGATTGCCCCAAATATTTATTAAAAGCTACCATTAAAGGAAAGTCCCAGTCTGCCAATGTGTCAGTAAGAATACCCAGAAAGGAATAAATGCTAAGATATATTTTGTAAATAGTGTTCCATATATGGTCTGCCCATTATTATATGACATCCTCAAGGCAATAATTTGATGGGGTTGGAGTCTGAATATGCATTTATAATATTAAAGAATTTTTTTGTCACAGGACCTTTATGAAGATGACATTGGCATAAGTCAATAACTTTTTCAAACTGGGAAATAAACAATATTCAGTTCATAAAAACCTTAAGTTAATCATAAATAATATAAACAAAATTCCACCAAGTACTTCAATATAAGATTACTGCTATTTTCCAACCCACTTCATTATGGTATTTTTAACTCCATTAGCCAAATGGAAAAAATAGAAAACTCCTCAATGGCTTCAAGAGGCTACTTAGGTTTCCTCCTCAACTTTCTCAGAAATTCATTATCAACGCAGGATGAACTAATCACCCCACTGCCAAGAGCAGATATACAATGAAAAGAAGAGTGAGACCTTGTGTATTATATGTACCACATTTAAACGCTAAATTAGATATTTCTTCATTTATTACTTATTTCTAGATATTTCTGTTCCTGTTTACCACAGCACCAATCTATTCAAATACTGAACTGCAATTGTCATCTAATTTCATAAAACTTGGGCTTCAGCTGGCTACTATTTGAGGATAATTCTTTGATCTTTGTGTTTAGCAATGATGTGAATTTCATAACCACCACTCCTTATTCTTAGGAAGAGACAAACTTTCAGAATAAGTGTTAACTGAATGACTGTCCTATCTTTGCTGTGAACACTCGTGTCATTTTAGTAAGAATCCACCCTGTATCAGCAGGCCTCACTAAAATGCTATTTCTTAAAGCTTTTTTCTTTTGGGTTATCATTTGGTTGTTTATCTTTTACTCTTCACAGTATCTGAATTAAAGTAATAACTAGCACCACATTATGTACCTAATAAATGCCTAACTGAATTTTAATAGGATGTATATAATAGATATAAAATTATCTATTAATATTGCACACATAGTAATGAGCTCACCTTTCTTTAACGTGAATACACCTTACACCTCTGGAGTATGTGATAGCATTGTTAATAGCAGTATTACTATTCTCATACCATTGATGTTGAGAAGCTAATTTGCCAATGTGCAGCAGGATGTGACAGACATGCTAAAGTTGGGGGAGAGGGGCTCTAGGAGGGAAGAGAGAGAGTTTGGCTACAGGATGATGACATGCAGCAGCTCATATAACAGATACAGAAAACTTGGTGTGATTTTTTTCAATCCTCCCTCTCTTCCAGAATGTGTTTCATTAATCTCCCAGCATACCGTCTGAGATATGTAATTTTTTTGCCTTCATTTTGACAAGAATCTGAGTTTGAGCATAAGGTAATGAGAGGAATGACGTGACAGAAGGAAGATTAACAAAGAATCTCTAATGCTATTTTGGTAACCCCAGATTGTTTTAATTGCAATAAGAATTTTCTTTTTCTGCAACAACAAATAGGCTTTATTAATTGTAGAAACCAAGTCAGTGAATTACTTTTTCTCATGAAGATGTACTTCTAATTTTACTCAGTGTTCTTTTTACAGTCTTTTCTTAGTGGTCATTTACAGAGCCTTAATCATGAGGTTAGGATTTTGATTTTCTGTCTAAAGTATTTAACAGAGAGTCAAATGCCATCTCTCTTTCATGTCTAATGGAGGGCTCATCGAATAGCTAAAGGATCCAGTCTCTCTATTCATTTGGTCTCTCTGAACCAGTGGAGTTATGGTGTTGTAACCCAGACAAATTTCTGGTTCTTGTCTCTTGATCCCCTTCTAGTAACACCTATAACTTTTCTTCTTGGTTTGCTATATCTTCAAACTATTTCATCTAGCCCTACCCATTTTTTGACACTTCTTTCATTTTCCCTTTCTATACCTTGCTCCAGAGTCAGCCTCTAGATTGGTCTGTTCTGAGTAAGAGTCATACAAGACGAGTCTGGATGGCATGGCAGATTCTTATTAGGACAATGGGGAAATAGACTTGGGAAGGCATGTCAAACCTAAGTAGAAGTATGGTAAATCACAGGTTTTTTTTCTGATTCTCTGTACTTTACGGCATGGACAATGAAAAGAAAAATCAGAGAAGGGTTATGAGACAGAGGAATTACTTAAATGATTGATTTGGACATATAGACAGAACCTTAATGCAAGGCCAAGCAGGCTATATACTGTATAATTTCATAAGCTGTCATAGTAGTACTGCTGTCTATAGCATGTACTGTGGTTTCCCTAGTGTTTTCCTAGCTATTTAGGAAAAATCTAAACTTTGCTATAAAGATATTCAATATTTCAGTAATCTAGACAAAATATTACTTGAAGCAATCAGTTTTTTTCTTAATTTGAGTAAAAATGTGTAATAGAAAGCTGAATTTTCCATAAATAAACTTCTCATTTTGTTTTAAATTTCTAGAAGACAAATTACTTAATATGCATTTGGATAAATTTTTCAAAAATAAAAAATTATTAGGTGAGGTTCTTTACATTTTCTTCCCCTCCATCCATTAATTTTTAACTGTACATATTTTAGATCAGTACCAGATGTATTGAAGGAGAGATAATCTAACAAATATTTAAAATAAGCTTACCTTGACAGGCATTATGCTAAAAACCTCTCATTTTATTTATCCATAAATAAATAGAATATAGAACTATGTTTTTTTTCTCCAGTTTACAGATGAAAAACAGGCTGAGAGAAATAAATCAAATTCCCAAGTCTCCATTTGTTGAAAGTTACAGGATTAAAATTCAAGTCCAGGTCTAACTATAAAGGCCTTTCTTGTCTATCCTCAGCAGATTGTGTCTCAAATATGAATATTTTGTCTAAATGTGTTGAGACTGCTGGAGGCAATATTAATTTATCCCCCTGACTATACTATACTATCTTTACTGCCAACATTGTTTGATAAGTTCTATTTAAACTGAGCACTACTAACTAAAGCACTTAAGATGATAACATTCTATCTCATTAGGTTATACATAAAAGGAAAGCTTATCTGTGATCTCCAAGTAGCACCACCAAAGGGTTCACTAATGTAATTATCACCAGTTGGGTGCCATCTGTTCCAATGTATCATAGTCAAATTACCTCAAGGCTAACACAAATTGTATTTCCTTTAAAGAAAAACCAACACATAATACTTGCCTCGCTTAAGCTAAGAGTGAGGCCTCCTAAGAAGCAAGTCATGCAGGCTCTAGATGTATGCTTTCTTCATGTTGGAGGACTGAAAGAACTACTTTGTAGCAGAGGTGTAGGTATTTGAATAGTGACAATAATTCCAGTCTTACACTAGCAAATTCATTCATATTATGAGATTGTAGTCACAAGTGGAGAGACAAGTCCTCTTCTAAGACACTGTGAGAAATAGTCTGAAACTGCTGTAATAGACAGAAAAGAGGAAGAATATACTTTGTTTTGTATAAGTAATGGCAACAAAAGCCAAAATAGACAAATGGAATCTAATTAAACTTAAGAGCTTCAGCACAGGAAAAGAATCATTAGAATGAAGCAGCAACCAACAGAATGGAAAAAAATTTTTTTTCAAGTTACCCATCTGACAAAGGGCTAATATCCAGAATCTATAAACAACTAAAATAAATTTACAAGAAAAAAACAAACTGTCCCATCAAAAACTGGGCGAAGGATATGAACAGACACTTTTCAAAAGAAGACATTTATTTAGCCAACAAACACATGAAAAAAATGCTCATCATCACTGGTCATTAGAGATATGCCAATCAAAACCACAGTGAGATGCCATCTCATGCCAGTTAGAATGGGAATCATTAAAAAATCAGGTGACAACAAATGCTGGAGAGGATGTGGAGAAATAGGAACTCTTTTAGACTGTTGGTGGGAGTGTAAATTAGTTCAACCATTGTGGAAGACAGTGTGGCGATTCCTCAAGGATCTAGAAATAGAAATACCATTTGACCCAGCAATCCCATTTCTGGGTATATACACAAAGGATTATAAATCAATCTATTATAAAGACACATGCACATATATGTTCATTGTGGCACTGTTTATGATAGCAAAGACTTAGAACCAACCCAAATGCCCATCAAAGATAGACTGGATAAGGTAAATGTGGCACATACATACCATGGAATACTATGCAGCCATGAAAAAGGATGAGTTCATGTCCTTTGCAGGGACATGGATGAATCTGGAAACCATCATTCTCAGCAAACTGACACAAGAACAGAAAACCAAACACCACATGTTCTCACTCATAAGTGGGTGTTGAACAATAAGAACACAAGGACACAGGGAGGGGAACATCACACACTGGAGTCTGTTGGGCAGTGGGGGACTAAGGGAGGGATAGCAGGGGGTGAGGAGATTGGGGAGGGATAACATTAGCAGAAATACCTAATGTAGATGACTAGTGGGATACAGGCAGTAAACCACCATGGTATGTGTACATCTATGTAACAATCCTGCAAGATCTGCATATGTACCCCAGAACTTAAAGTAAAATAAAAAATAATAATAATAAAGTTTGTTTAAAGGTATTCACAATTCAATTTTAAACGTATCTGTGGGGCAGCTATTGGGTGCTAGGTTCTGTGCCGGGGCCTAAGGATACAAAGAGGAACAGGAAGCCCTCCTCATGAGAATCTCCAGTCAAATATAGGAGACAAAAAGAAAACAGTCTAGAACCTTTCTGAAATGACATGTGGGTCTATAAACTTGGCTGATCTGAATGACATCATGAAATATGAGAGGTTTTTTATCAATAAATTTTATATTGATAAGTTTTCCAGGAAAGCAAAAATCCACAAAGTTGTATATATTTTGTAGATATGCAATAGTGCCATATTTTTCACCCTCAAGATTTTCTGTAATGATTGTAAAAGAGAAAAACAAAAGCTGAAAGTAGTATTTCTGGAGAGAAAATGATATAAAGATTTCAGTTTTTTGTGAACACATAAGGAGGAGAAGCCAGATAAAAGTTGTTACAGCCCGAAATGACAATCAGAATATGCTTCAGGAGTGTCTCAAAACCCACTGAAGTCCCCAGAAACCCAAATCACTGAAGTTGCAAGTAGAGTTTAGAGTACTAATGACCCTGGTAGGAAATATTCAAAATCATGACTGATTCGAATAAAGAAAATATGCTGTGTGTCCCCAGGTTGGAGGGTCTCTGAAATATAGTATTTCCTTGGACAAAGAAGAATACAAGGCAGCACTCCTGATCTAAGAAGGGGCTCTGGGTTTAGGCAAGGAATGAATGGAAAGGCCCATGTGGCATTTCCATAATAAAGGGAAGACAACATTTTAAACATTTCCTATCAAATTTCTTCAATCCCTGTCTTTTATACTTCCTGCCTCCTTCCTCTTCTTCTTCCCTTCTTTCCCAGTATAAATGGCTCTAGAAATGAGTGTATTCCACTAAACAAGCCTCACAATAGCCCATAGATCATAAAAGCAAATAGCAACAGATGACTTTTGGTGAGGAAAACACACACAGATATTCCTATTTTTTGAACGATGTTTCTGTTGTAGCTTGATAAGAACTTAGTAAGCAATAGTACTAAAACCTGAATGTTGAATTACTCAGTTATATATATTTTTAACGAAGTTTTTATCTATAGTAAAAGCATCATTGACTGGATAGTGGACAAGCAACTGAGAGTCTACTTGAGACATCTGGCAAAACATGAGGCAGCACCCTTCCCCTGAGGCTCAACTCAAATTCCAATCACCTGGTCATGAAGGGGTGACTGACCCTGGGTTCTGGTATCCTGTCTAAGCTGGTTACATCTTGGCCCCTTCATACAACCTGGTTTCTCTAGCACCATTACTTACAGGAGAGGCTCTCTCCTGCCTGTGTCACAAACCCATGCTTTACTTTATGGGTGATCTGCATGCTTTACTTTATGGGTGATCACTTTTACCTTATGCCCAACATCAAAGCTCACAATTTTCTGATCAAATATCTCTTCAAATCATCATGTATTCCAAAAGAAATACATATGTAATTCAATGACTCTGATGCTGATTTTATAGTAGAGGCTGAAAAAAAAGTTAAAGCAAAATTTCTCCTGCCTTAATAAAACATTCATATTTCAGTTTTCACATCTGCAATGGAAAAAGTCAAGGAGAAAGAGACACTCCTACCCAAGGAAAATGGACTGTCTTTAAAAATTGCTGAAATTAAACATTCATGGGACAGAAATTTTCCTTTATCTACTGCCATTTATGCCTATAACATCTGAGAAACATAGGCAATGATGAGATGATATAAAAGAAAAAAAAAGATACTCCAAAGTGTTTTTACAACTATATGAAATGCCATTTAACCCACTGCATAAGCTCATGTTCCTGCAGGCAAAGTTTGCATAGGAAATTTCAACAAGTGAAAGAGCAGTCACAGAGATAACACCACAATAAGATTTTCACAGTGTGGGTTTGATTCGAACGCGCTATTGAATACATTGCACCCAAAGGGAAAAGAGCAGGAATTCAACAGATGTGTGTATCCATAGGGTTCTCCATCCATCAATTTCCCTTCCAAGGCTATGATTCCATCCCCCTCCCTTTGCTCTGCCAAGACAGAATTATACCTCAAATTTTCATAAACAGAACCATTCCCTCTGTTCATTGCTTCCAGGCATTTAAAAATATAAAGCCAATTTTTTAGACTATTTCTATCTAGAAACATGACATTGTGCTGTTCCAGCATAACCCAGTTATACCATACAATTTTGGAGGGAAGAATTCTTCATTACGTTTGTATTTATAATATCTTTCAACATAAAATACCTATTTACCATATTTTCTGAGTGCTGATAGAAATGTCTGCTGTTATTAGTTATGGTGTTGCTAATAATATTTTAATTGAATATGCTACATAAATACTTCTGTTCTGATTAGCCTAATCTACTACTGCTAAAACTCATTTTAAGTTTTTGCAGTAGAAATATTTTGTATATTTAAATTGTTTCATTAAAGAAAAAGTTGTCAGAGATTTCGTTTCTCCCCCACCTTTCTTGCCACTATTGGAAGAGTTTCCATCATAATAGAAAAAATAACAAAGAAACATTAGTGAAATAATGAATCGCACCTGAACTGCCCCGGCATAATTGCAATATGTAATTACAGGTTGCTATACAATTAGAACCATTTTATTTTAATAATTCCTCCATGTGTCTAAGTACCTAATGCCTTTCGGTTGGTAGATAGACTATGCAGTATTTCTTTATTCCTTTCATAAACCACCATTATTAAGAAATGGGAAGGCAAAACTTTACAGTAATAGCAGTGACAGCTATATAACAATTTTTAATGCATCATCTGGCATTTTCATGAGTCTCACTCATTTTCCTTGCTTATATGTCAGAAACACCAGCATCTGCTTCTGAACTGATGTCACACAGAGTCAGGTCCTCCTGTTTAAGTCCAAGAGAAAAGATGAGCTAACGTTACAAGGCAGAGTACCTATGCAGAAAAGCGACTAATTGTCAGCAGGACAAGCTGCTCTCCTGGGGACTGATAGAATGGCAGTTGGCTGGTAGGCAGGCCTATCACCTGAGTCTTCTGGGATTCTGCTTTTGGAAAGACTTACCAGAAATAAAGTCTAAAGGAGCACTATGCATTATTATAATTGCATTCACAGCTATTTAAGGCTTGAGTTGATGTTAGTTTCATTTCATTTCCTCTCCAAATACCACTACTACATACATGACTGTTGTGGATCTTTCTGAATATTTCCTCAATGTTTATTTTACCCATAACAGCTTATTTATGATTTTTAAAATCTAAATTATTGAGTAAAAGCAAAGATACATAATCTCTATTTAAAAAACAAAACTAGCTTGGTTGACTTCCCCCCCACCCTGCCTACTCCCCACTTAGGGGTAGATAATTTAAAAAGGAAAATTGTTAAGTATTTCAATATATAATTTAACTGGATATCTTTCACTGTCACTTGAAAGTGAAAATCAAAACATGTAAACACTTGTGGTATTCAGTTATCAGATATTTTGCCTTCCTGTGAATAAACAACTAGTTTCACCTAAGAGGGTAGAAGAATGGATATAATATATATGACGATGATTTTAAGAACCCTCTAAAGGACTCATAAACAGTAATATTGAAACAGATAAGGGTTGAGATAAGTCAAAATTAAACCATGGTAAGAAAACTAGTTGTTTGCAAGTAAACAAACTCAGGGATATTTTTGCCTCCAAAGTTGCAAACATAAAATTAATTCCTAGGAATGTTAAGTCACAGCTTTTAGATTTCATGGAATTTCACTTTAGATATTGAATGTAATGAAATTTGATATTATATTCAGAGCTTTTACTATTTTTGCTCTAGTTTGGCCTTTCTTGCATTTGTGAGGAAGTCTCAATTCTCTAGACTATTCTGGGATCTTTCAGCAAATTGCTTTAAGTCCTCTTCCTGTAAAAAATAAGGCACATATAGAAATTCTATGTTTGCTTTATAGAGACACCTAAGTAGATGGAAGCAGCAGGCACATGATACAAGAGTCTAAAAAATTGAGGCAATGATATGCTATTGAAAGTTGTCAGTACCCTGAACAATAGAGCAAGATCCCGTCTCAAAAAAAAAAAAAAAAGTCAGTTGCTAGTATTCTGATTAACCATATCAATTTTCAGAAAAAAAAAAAATTACAAGAAAAAACAACCCCACTAAAAAGTGGGCAAATGACAGGAACAGACACTTTTCAAAAGATGAGAAATGCTCAATATCACTAGTCATTAGAGAAATGCAATTCAAAACCACAATGAGATACTATCTCACACAAGTCATAATGGCTGTTATGAAGAAGTCAAAAACTAACAGGTGCTGACAAGGTTGCAGAGAAAAGGGAACATTTATACATTGTTGGCAGGAGTGTAAATTAGTACAACCATTGCGGAAAGCAGTATGACAATTCCTGAAAGAGGGAAAAATGGAACTACCATTTGACCCAGCAATCCCATTACAGGATATATAGCCAGAGAAATATAAATCATTCTACCATAAAGATACATAAACATGAATATGCATTGCAGCACTATTCACAGTGGCAAACACATGGAATCAACCTTAATGCCCTTCAATGACAAATTGAATAAATAGAATGTAGTACATATACACCACGGAATACTATGCAGTCATAAAAAAGAATAAAAGCATGTCTTTTGCAGAAACATGGATGGAATTGGATGCCATTACCCTTAGAAAAGTAACACAGGAACAGAAAATCTAATACTGCATGTTCTAACTTATAGGTGGGAGCTAAATGTTGAGAACTCACGAACACAAAGAAGGGAACAAAAGACACTGAAGCCTCCTTGAGGGTAGAGGGTGGGAGGAGGGAGAGGAGCAGAAAAAATAACTATTGGGTAGGATACTAGGCTTAGTACCTGGTTGACAAAATAATCTGTACAACAAACTCCCGCGATGCAAGTTTACCAGGATGACAAATCTACATGTGTACCCCTGAACTTAAAAGTATTTTTTTTTAAAAGATTAAAGCTACATGATGCTGGTCAGAATTCAGAAGTTATAGATGCCTTTGGCTATACAAAGATAACTACTGTATATGGGAAAGAGAGGGAGGTAAGGAAAAGAGAGAGAGAGAGGTGGGGGAAGGGAAAAAAAGAGAGAAGACAGATATGGGAGGGAGCATTTGTTTCAAATATCTTGATAAACTTCTAAAGAAGCTTTGGTCACAAGTAAAGAACAAAAGGTAGTATATACTGACTGGGTGGGGTTTTCACACAGGGTGACCAAATTTATATGAGGGAGCAGACCTGAGCATGTGGTAAACGGAAAACTTCAAAAATTTGCTAAATAGCTGTGTTCATCCTAGACTGTCTAAATGGATAGATTTGCACAAAGCTTGGTGATACAAATAGTTTGACGAATGAAAGTAATGGGGTCTGGAAGATTTTGATAAGCTAAATGGATGGCTAGAACCACCAAGAGTACAGTTAATAAAACTAAACATAAATTCTGAACCTACAGTTAAACACAGACATTTGAACACCTGCATTTATTTCTGCTCTCTCCCTAAACTCCACTATAAAAACAGTTGAGGAATTTTTAAAAGACATAAATCCACAAGGTCAAACAGAATGGAAGACAAGATCACAGCAGGTGAGAAATAGGAATAAAGTTTTGGAAGAGGAAAAGCAGAAGCAAGAGTCATAGCTTTAAGTCGCTGTGATGAACAGGAAATGAAACCAAAAAGAAACAAGCTGATTCATATCAGAGAACTCAGCAAAGGCTCATAGACTGCAGTCACCAGCACTTCTGAATGTAGTGGTGTGAGCCGGGGCGGAAAACAGAAGGACCAATACGTACCTCTCCCCTATTGTTCTCCATTCAAACAAGAGTGTATATTTACTCTGCGGGTATGGATGGGGATGAAGTTGAAACACTGCACAGAAAATAGCCTATCAAATAAAAGCTTACACTGTGAATATGTTTCCTTTCCTTTTTCCACTCCCAAAAGTCTATCAACCAGGTTTGCACCCAGAAGAAAGGATACCAAAAGGTGTGATATCTGATATTTGAGAACTTTCCAAGCATGAAATGGCCAGGTTTCACATCATCACTCATCTGGAAAACCCACCATCAGCTCCCTTGCCTATGTACACAGAGCTTCCAATCAGGATTTTAGTGCCTCTTTTTTAAATAGAGGCCTATAGAGAAAAATCACCAAGCATCTGAAGAAACCTTTAAAATAAACAGAAAAAAAGAAAAATAAAAAGAGAAATAAGGAAGGAAACAGGAGAAATCTTCAAACTGTAACTAATGTGCTCATGAAGAAAAGGGAAAATGCTTTTAGCCAAGAAACAGGAAAAAAAATATATAAAATAAGCTATAAACAAGCAAGTAATAATTTTAAAAGGCTCTAGAAACTTAAAATGATAGCACAAGTAAAAAAGAAAATCAAGAGAAAAAGAAAATAGAAAGAAAATCTTCCAGAAAGTAGACAAAAGGGCAAAAATAATCAGTCCAAGAGACCTGATATACAAATAATTGTTCAGAAAAAGAGAAGAGAGAATGTGGAAAAAGGGAAGATATTATCCAATAAATACTATTAAAAAACATATTCCAGATTTTATACAAAAATAATAAAAATATTGCAAAAAATAGAGTATATGAATTTCTACTTCCAAGAGAGAGAAACAATCTTAAGAGTCACTTTATAAAATTTTTGAGTATCAGAAATAATATGAAGAGCTTAGGCACTTCCATAGAAGGGTTAAAAAACAGGTCACAGACAACATATTTAGTATAAACATGATACTAGATTTCCTAATAGTAAACCAGAAGTTAAAATAAAACAGAGCAATGCCATCAAAATTCTGAAGGAAACTTAGTTCCAATATAGAATTCTATATTTAGTTGAAAGATCAAATTAAGGGTAGAATTGAGGCACTCCCAGACATGCCAGGTCTCAAAGAAAATCATCATCTTATTTCAGAAAGCTGCTAAAGGATATCATCATCAAAATGTGGAATTAAAATAAAAGACACAAGATTCAGAAAGCAGAAGATTCAAAGAGGAGACAGAGACAGCATGCACTCTAGTTGACAGTGTCACAGCAGGTCTAGAGAACAAAAATCCACCTTGGAGCAGATGAACAGACAACCCTAGGAAAAATATTACCAGAGAGAAAGATTATGTGATTACTTGATGTTTAAACCTTGCAAAGTCAATTTTCTATACTAATAGAAAATTAAGAATTGAGTGTCAGGTAAATAGAAAGCTAAACAGACAACTGAAATCAGAGGCAATGTTTAACTCCAGGAAAAAGAAATTGGACAAGCATAAGAAGAATTAACATAGCAATCACAGATACATGGTTCAACTGTGAATAATATGTACAAATATATAACATAAATATTAATTTAAAAAAATCCTACTGAAGAAGTTATCTTCAGTAGGATGATCCTAGGAGGACTGGTTTATTTTTCCCACCACAGTGACTGCATTTCTGAAGTAAATAGGTTTGTTTGGTAATAGTCATAGTTGTAGTGCCAGCAGCCCTGACTGGAGGAGATGAATAGCCAAACGAGGCAACCCAGAATCTCCAGGTGAGCCCAGGTGGCCTCTGTTCATATAAAGGGACACAGGAGATGCAGATCCCTCAGCTGGTGTAGTTTCTCCCTTTCTCTTAAGGATGATGATAAATCAAGAGTAGGATCTGAGCAGAGAAACTGATGAAGCCCAAATCCAAAACTATTCAATTCAATTCATTTAGGGGTATGTTTGGTGTGGGAGAAGTCAGACAATTGAGTCCATTTGGCAAGGCTGACTCATGTTATTTAGATGGCTGGTTATTTTTATTTATAGCCATAAGCTGAATCTAATTCTAGTTACCTGTATCACTTGAGATATTCTGACATTGTTCACTAAGTCTAATGGGCTACTAATCAGCTCACTTGCAATTTTTTTAAGGCCCCATTGTCCTTGACTTTAATGTACAAATAGGTGTTTTTACAGGAAATGATGTTGGGTTTCTGTAAGACTTGGAAACTGAAGAACAACTAAAAACATAAGTAAAGGTTAAAAACAGGAAATAGTCAAATAATCTGAAGTATACGTTTCCACAAGTTTTATCATCAGAAGACCATGACTGGCATTTCTGGTGATCCATCTCAGAGTGGAAAACAGAACCCACAGGGTATCTTTCCTCATAGGGTGGTTATAGCCTCTCCTGAGATAATAACTGCTTATAAGAGAGTGTGAAAAGGATGGTATGATGCACTGCATTTTTCAGTTAGGCTTATGTCATCACCAATTGTTATCAGCTAAATATGTGGGCGATAACAATAAAATTGGACTTTTGCTACAGCCACAATGGAGGAATTTTATCTTCAGACAGAGTTACAGTAGATGAAGCATCCTGTCTCATTATCTCCATCATTGCGTGCTGAGGTGCCACTCTGGATGAGCTCTTACAAAATGTAGCAAGAGTTTCTATCTAAAAACAAAAAACAGTGTGGAGCAAGTTCTTGGTGAAGAATATCATGTTGGTCAGAGCACAGTTTTATTGTTTTGTGCCTTCAGAGTATGAATGATGCAAATGTTAGACTTTCTATAGAAGTTAGCACTTAGACAAAATTAAAATAACCTAACATCATTAGCAGTATAAACACAGAGGTAAGAGCTCAGGAAAATCATTACTTTGGAAATCACTAATTCCAAAGTATGTTGACACAAAATTGTTTAACTCATTCAGAAAACCAGTACAGGATGTTAGTATGCACACACATTATAGTTTGCATTCATCTTTTCACAAATAATGAAAAATTATTTTGAAAAGCCACTGGCAATGTTGTCCTGTTTTGCCTTTGTAAATAGAGAAAATTCTCTTAATGCCTAAAAAGAACTTTTAAGAATGTCATACACTTTCTAACTGAGCTTTCTTGAGATATAATTCATATACTATACAACTCACCCACTTAAAGTATCAGTGTCATGGTTTTAGTATATTACCAGAGTTGTACAAATGCCATAATCTAGTTTTAGAACATTTTCTTCACATCCCTAAACCCCACCTCAATTTTCTCCCCAGCAAAAAGAAACCCTTACTTATTAGCAGTCAAGAGGGGTAAACTTTAGCAGCGTCCTTTCTTTTCTTGGAAAAAAAAAAAAAAAAAAAAAAAAAAAGCAATGAGGGGATTAAGAATTACTTGTTTACACACAGGAGCTGAATGCACTTTTGAGGGAGTAGCTTGAGATTGCCATCTGGTGCCCAAAGCAGTCCCCTCTACCATGTGTTTGTCAGTAAGAGTCTGTGAACTATCAAACAGTGTTCACAGTCATGAACACCAACATTCTACTATGCGCCTGTCTCTATAAGTGGTTTGTGTACATTACTCACTTAATTCACATGACAACCCTATCAGGTAAGTATTATTACTATCCTTACTTCAGAGATGGACAAACTGAAAAATAAAGTTAAATACATAAGAAGCGTTATTACATTTATTTTATTTTATTTTACCAGCCCTGTTATTTGGTATTCTCTGTAATGCTTGGACTCTGTAATGCCCTTTTCTTTGTTCCATCTAAAAATCAGTCAGAATTCAGGAACTTCCTCTGCAAATACTTTTGGGGCTATTTTAATATGAAATTCAGTGTTGACTTGCAGTCCTTTGACTATGAAAATCTTTGTAAAATGAGGTTGGGTGTCTAATTTCTACTGCACTTAGCTTATAAGCATATTACACATGCTGCATCTGGATATAGGCTCCTCCAGACACAGGGTATTTTCAGTGCTTTCTGTACAGGTTACTTGCTTGGAACTTGAAACATATTTTCCACAATGTTTTCAGTAGTTGCAAAGTCCTCTGGCTAGTCTACAAATACTCAAAATGGACTTGAAAGTACAACCTTGAAAACACTGAGTCACAGATTCATTACATTTTAAGGGTATTAACTACTCCGTAGTTCAAAGATTACCTTTGCAGAGATTCTGAATTCCAACAGAAGCCTCCTCTGCCTGTCTACACCTCTGCTCCCTTTGAAGGGAAGGAAGTTGTACATGGTGTGCACATACAGAGTTCAGAGGGAAACCAAGCTAATTTCTCTTTGGTTCTCAATCCCTGGAGTTAGAGGAGAAAAATAACTCAAGTGGGGAGTAAATGGGATACTTCCTATGATTACAGCTTTGGGACTGTGAGATTCAGATAGCAATAGGGTGTGTGTGTGTGTGTGTGTGTACGTGTGCATACATATGTGTGTGGGATCAAGCACATTGTAGAAGGGGCATGGAAAAGGCAGAGGCTGTATGCAGACCAGGCTTATTATCTTTTTCTCTTTGAGAAGAGATAGCTTTTTACATATGATAGATCTATGGAAAATACAAGGTGAATTTCTCCAGAAGATGAATAGTTTTTGTTTGTAAATTACTTACCACCTGGGAAAAAAAAGTTATGGATGGCCAGAAATCTATGCACTGCCATTAAATTCCTACCTTATCCCTCTGGGCCCACTGTTAGGTAGACCCCATATGTACTCTGTGTGTGTGTGTGTGTGTGTGTGTGTGTGTGTGTGTGTGTGTGTTGAAAACTTCAAACCATTGAATTCCAATTAACAGAATACAGATATTAAATAAGAGTCTGCATTGCATCATAGCTATATTATATGTACCTTATTTCCTCTTCTAATTTTGAATGATAGGTTGTTTTTCTACTTACCCAAATCCCACAGAACATAGGACAGTGCCTTTCAGAGGACAGCCTCTCACCAACTATTTTCTGAATTAAATGTTCTAAATAATGAAATAATAAAGGGCTACCCAATGGAGAGCACAGTTACTTATTGCAGAGGTGATAGGCACATCTTCACGCTGGAGATTGCATTTGAGAAGGTCAGTCCTAAAAAGATGAAAAGTACTTTGAAAAATGGATAAATCAGAAAGATAGCCATGTAGGCAAAGGCACATATACCAGAAAGCAGACCCACTAAGGGCAAGATAGGGAAATCCGCTTAGCTAGACATGGAGTGCAAGTGGGAGGGTAGAAGCAGAACAAGTGCAGAAGTAGCTACATTGGCTGAAAATGGAAGATTTAGTTTTTTTCTTTTAAAATATTTAAAAAACATGTGGCTGATAAAATAATGAACTTTGTCTTAGACTCAAAAGCCTGTATCCATAGTCATAAGTAAATGGATCTCGCACTGCACTTTTTGTGTTCGTGGAAAAGTCCCCTTCCTCACCAACAGCTACTAAGTAAAGAATTGTGGTCTTCCTAATTATACATGCAACTTGGGGTAAAAGACCAGGACCTATGAGTTTCTGCATGACGTGAGGATATAAAGGATAACTCTTATTCTTTTACCATGAAAATTATGCTGCTTTACAATGTCATGTATATAGAAATGGGCAACATGAAGGCCCAAAGAATATTCAAGTGTAGGCTCTTCAAAAATATGTGTTCCTTTAAACATAGAAGAAGAATACTTCCAAACTAAGTGCAATACCATTTAACTTAATAGGTCCCTGCAATTCACTGGCAATAAGGGAAACAAGATGAACAAAATGTGGTGCTAAGGGATTTTCCTTATCTCCTGAGAGACTGCCCTGAATAATTTATTTTCATATATAGACATATGCATATGTATGCAAAATCTAAAAGCATTCCACAGATATTTGATAACTTACAGGAGTATTCTTAAAGCCCTGCCTTAAGGTCTTAGAATGGCCAACAGCCACATCATTGGAAAAACATGGTTAATTTATTTGGTAGTTATTAATTTTTCTCCTTGTTAGTACTTCTGACTTCGTCGTAGTCAAAACATTTTTCACGTCAACATTCTGGTTTGGAGAAGTGAAATGTCATTTTTGTTAAAATTGCTGCTAGAATACAGTAATTAGAAGAAACTATATAGCATTTGGATTTAATGGATGCAGTACATATATTTTTCTTGAAATGGTCCCCAGGAAGGAGAGGCATAGACTAAAATGTTTGATAGCTTTTAGATCTTGAAAATAATAATATTAAACCTCTATAACTTTATAAAATATATTTTTACTAGAAAATTACAATTTTGTACATGGTTAATATTTTGCCTTGTAATTTTATGTATTTTCCCAATTTTACAAATTAGAAACTTAAGCTTCCTGTCTGAAGTCATCATCGTTAAAACTGCATTTCAGGAAGTCAGTCTATTATCGGTCTACCCAGATGTTTCTTCAACTTGTCCGAGGCTGCCTGCGACTAATTTGCTTCCTTTAAAAACATAGGGACTTTCCCATTCCCTTTATAACCATTCTCAAGTTTAGAACACAGTATTTGCCTCAGTACCTCATTCAATTTTCTAAGTGACTGGTGAATGTGTGTGTGTGTGCCATTCTCTCATCTCCGGAAAAGTGTGTCACTGAAGCTTCCTTGGTCAGAAATGTCCTTCTTGCCAAAAAGGAAATGCATTGTTCTTTTGAAAATATTGAAAACTTTGAAAACCTCAAGCCAATCTAGAAGTATCTCACAATAATATCATAGTAAGATAATGTATTAGGGGTTTGTATTACCTTTCATCCAAAGCCTCACCTGATTTTTCTTATGTCTTTTTTTTTTTTTTTTTTTTTTGATACGGAGTTTTACTCTGTTGCTCAGGCTGGAGTGCAGTGGTGTGATCTTGGCTCACTGCAACCTCCGTCTCCTGGGTTCAAGCAATTCTCCTACCTCAGGCTCCCAGGTAGCTAGGATTACAGGCACCTGCCACCACACCTGGCTAATTTTTGCATTTTTAGTAGAGACAGGGTTTCACCACATTGGCCAGACTGGTCACCAACTCCTGACCTCAGGTGATCCACCCACCTCCGCCTCCCAAAGTTCTGAGATTACAGGTGTGAGCCACTGCGCCCAGCCTTTCTTTGTACTACCTATTGGCAAATAAGATGGCTACAGAGGGTCAGTGGTAAATGCTGTAATTTTGCATGTAATTTGTTTGTCGAATTTGCTGTTGAATATTGCATGCTTTGTAAATTGTAGAGAATGAATAAAACTATAAACAGCAGATCAGTAGACCTGAGAATTCAGCCATCTCTGCCAGTCTTGTCCTTAAGATTAGAACTCTGAAGGGTTACATGTTAAAGTACATGTAAAGTACTTTATGTCTTTGTCAAGCTGTGTGTCTTGCTTAAGGTAAATGTTCACAGAGGTGATAGAAAACAATCTCAGTAAATCATGGGCTTAGCTTATTTCCCCACATGGCTCTCTGCTAATATGTTCCATGTGGTCTCTATTAATTTCACTCCCTCCAAAAAAAAAAAAAAAATCTCCTTTAACCTGTTTTTCTTGGCTTTCATGCTCAATCATATTATTTAAGCACTAAATTAATTTCCACCTACTTTAATAGCTTTCACAGGATGCAAGGTGGGTAATATTTTTTACATATTAAACAGGGAATAATAATATTTGATCAATTTATATAAGGTAATCTTTCATATAATAGAAAAGAATACACTTTAGGAGTCAGACTTACATCAGTTAAAATACTACCTCTGTGAAATAAAAATCCTTTTAATATCAGTTTTCTTGGCTGGGCACAGTAGCTCACTCCTGTAATTCCAGCACTTTGGGAGGCTGATGTGGGTCAATCATGAGGTCAGGAGATTGAGACCATCCTGACCAACATGATGAAACCCCGTATCTACTAAAGTACAAAAAATTAGCTGGGTATGGTGGCATGCACCTGTAGTCCCAGCTACTCAGGAGGCTGAGGCAGGGGAATCGCTTGAACCTGGTAGGCGGAGGTTGCAGTGAGCCGAGATCGTGCCACTGCACTCCAGCCTGGTGTCGGAGCAAGACTCCGTCTCCAAAAAAAAAAAAAAAAAAAAAAATCAGTTTTCTTATCTGCAAAATGGTAGCATCACAGCTATCTCAGAAGACTGCAGTAAAAATGAGAGTATATTTAAAGCATATACAAGAATGCCTGGAATCCAACGAGCATCAATAACTTACTCTTATGTGCCAGTGGCTATACTGGGTTCTAATGTCACAAAGAATAAGGTAGTATCCCTCCTCTTGATGAGACCATGATTTATGAAGTAAAGATACTGAAGAGGATGCAAAAAAAGTAGCTATTGTTATTATTTAAACTACTTTGTTCTGTTATCAAACCATGTTTTCAAGATATTAAAACCAAAAAATATCATCACTGCAGCCCTAATAGTTGTCTAAACAAATTCCCATGGGAGAAAGGCTGGAAGAACATCTTCTTTAGGGAGAAGTATAATAGAGAAGAATCCAGGAAAGCTTCAAGATCGAAGTAATTTCTGAGCTGAACTTTACAGAAGCAGGGAGAAGTTACTCCAAGAAGCAGGAACACCATGCAGAGGCACAGGGTATGAGATTGCACAGTAGGCAGTCACTAGCCAGAAGTCTTCTAAGATGACAGTATGGTATATAGCAGGAAGGGAGGCTGGAGCAGCAAGGAACTCAGTTGTCAATGGCTTTGTGTGACATATCAAAGAGTTTAAATGTAGGCTATCAGCAATGGAGAGACACGGATGATTAAGAGGAAAAGAGCAATGTGATGACATCTATGCACTAGAATGGAAGCTCTATTTGCAGCATAGAGAGTAGAATTGATGGTGGCTAGGCTGGAGGAAAAAAGGCAAGTTAGAAGAGTATCAGAAAACAATAGAGATGATGACTGAAACTAGAGAGACACTAGTGAGAATGGAAGGGAAGGGAACAATTTGAGAGACATTTTGGGACATGCTTCATTAGCATATCTGGTCAAAGGATCAGAAAAAGAATATTTATCTCCTCACTTCCACTTATTAAAATATAGTCATGGAGTAGCTCTCTGTAGTAAGATCCCCTTGGAGATACTCTCTGAATTTCTTTGGGGAAAAGGAGGAACTGAGGAGAAATGAGAGGCAGGCAGAGAAATCTGCCTGCTCATCAGTTTTCACTACCAAGAACTCCTTCATTCTCACCTCCATTTAAAGCTCGCAGTATGTCATTGTGCAGACTTTCAGGAAATAGAGAATAGAGAAGGATGATTTGGGTGGGGAGGATGGGTAGAAGCTGCAGGGAGAAGGATACTTCACTGATTTGGAGACAACAGAATTATGCTCTGAAGACAGAAGGCCAGGGCCAAGAAGCTTTATCACTTACCAGCTGTGTGACCTTGGGAAAGCCACTTAATGTCATAGAAATCTAACAGCATCATCTGTGGCAAGACGAGAACAAATAACAACTCCCCTGCCTGCCCTTCCTTAACAGAAATGTAAAAAGAAATGGAAGAAGCTCATGTGTCTGAAAATTCCTTGCAAAAGTGCTATATGAATGTAAAGAATTATAATCAAGGGCTCACAAATGTTGATATAATGGGCATTTCACTTTTATGGAAATGAGAGAGACAGTGTCTGCTCTCCAAAATATGTTTATTTCATAGAGATGTATTCAAATCCACAAAGGCATGCATAATTCACTGGAGGCGTGAAGAGCAGAGCTAAATCTAACCACTTAATTTAAGCGTGCTATATGAGATTTCTACATGCTGTTGTGGAAAAAAACACAGAATCTGGATTTATTACATAATGAGCTTGTTGTCTAATGATATAATCAGACTGGGAGCTCCTTAAGGGCTTATACAGCATTACAAAACCTAAATTCTCATTTTTCTCATTAGCAAGATGAAAATCAAGCTTATTTCACAGTAGTAACTATGTAAACTAACATAGATAATATTTAGCACAATACTTGACATAAAAATGGGATTCTCTGACTATTAGTGTCTCCATATTTATTCATCTATCCATCATTTAGCAAATAAGTAGTATATGTCTAGTTGCAGATGCCACTCCAGGATTTGATAGAACAGAAATTAAGAAAAACAAGGCCCCATCCTCATGGAGCCTATACTATATAGCCAGAGAAAGAAAACAGGGAAAGAAAACAAAACAAAACAGACTATGATACATTCTATGAAGAAAATAAAAGATGCTGTGGCATCAGGGTAGGTGACAGCAGGGTAGGTGACAAGTGGCTATTTTAAAAAGAAGACTCAGAGAAGGTCTTTCTGGGGATGTGACATTAAGCTGATGAGGAATGTGATGGAATCACTCATAAACAAGACAGGAAGCTAGTATTCTGGGCAGAAGAATCAGCAGGCAAAGAGTACCAGTGGCACAAATCTTGGAATGTTTGAGCCACTGGAAGAGAGCTGGGGTGGTTGGCAAGCAGCAAGCAAGAGGGAATGTGGTAGAGGTAAAGATGGAGAGAAGCAGAGGCCACCATGTCATGCAGGACTGGAGTATTGTCATGAGAGTTTGCAGTTCATTTTAAGTTCAATGGGGAGACACTGAGGGATTGTAAAAAGCTGACATGATCTGAATTACGGCACCTACCACTGTGCCTAATGTATAATCAGCACTGGAAAAACAAAGACCATATTTGAGTTCCAAACATTTTACGTTCATGGTGTCCTTTATCATAAAGATGTGGCTAATTGATAAAAAGTAAAGCAATAACAAAATAATACCCACCCCATTTAAATAATTTGCATTTTTTCTGAATGAATTTATTAATTATGAGATCTACCCAAGAATGAGTCATGCCTGGGTCTGATGTACTTAACTATTTTCATCAACTAGGTAAAAATCTTTAAAGTGATTTCTAGAGTACTTAATAATCTAGCACAAAACCTGACTCAAAAGAAATAGCTCTTTGCTGCAACAGGCTTTTTTTTTTTTTCTTTCCCTGGTATTTTTTTTCCTTAATAAAACCATAAGAAAGAAGATGAAGAGGATGGAGTTGTTTCTTTCAGTGACCTGCTATTACTAAACTGACCAATATTAAGGAGCAATTTTTTTTTTGCCTGCCTAATGTAGTTATGAAGCCATTTAGGAAGGGAAAAGAATGTATGTTCCATTTCTCTCTTTCTCAACTTGATTCAGCTTTTCATGATATGTGGTGATTGTCTTCAGGTCTAGCCCCATGATTCCTGGTCCTACGGCAGGATTTTTTATTTATTTTTTTTTTTTTTTTGACTGGAAGAAACTGTTCTGTGTTTCTGTGTGGCAACTTTCCACTTAGCTGGATTCCTCCTCATAACCATTCCTATTCTCTCATTTATTTTTATTTCTTTTCTTTTTCTCCCCTAGAGACTCAGAGTATATAAAATTTCAGATGAAATTGTGTTAGGACAAAGTTTTCGTATTCTGTGATAGTTCTTCCCATGGTTGAGTGTTTCTGGATATACGTGGGTCATGATTTTTCTTACTTTAAAAGCCAGTAGGCAAAAATGTTCCCTGTTTGTAAGGAAAGTTCTCCAGCACTGGTCTCATGAGCAGTGGTGAAATCATCATTCAATGAACAGAACTCTCATGTGGGCTGCATCTCTTCCCATCTTCACCCACAGCTGGTCTGAGAGGGAGACCATATAATTAGGTTAAAGTGGGCATATAAAGATGTAAACAGTGACTAGACCAAATGCATAGGGCAAGGATTCTTTTCTTTTGAATGGACACAGTGGAAACCAATTAATAGGCAGAATTTCGTATGAGGAGTAATTGCAAAAAGTAATAGTTATAGCTATCCAAAGTGAAATTACCTAATAGCTTCTCTTGCACTTGAAACCAGAAACTGTCTTACATATAAAATATTGTTATGTGTATCATCACATTTGGTTTTCACAAAAACTCTCACTTTAAGAAACTTTGAATTGTGTCGTGATTAAATTGATGGAGAAGGGTGGGGCACACACCCTGGTATCTTATGTGACAGCACCACTTACCAGCTGTGTGATCTTGGGCAAGCCACTTCAGCTGTGAGAGGCTGAGTACCCTGCAGTATCACGTGGGAATAATAGAAACACCTGCTTCCGGGGTCCTATAAGGAATTATCAAGATAATGCATGTAGAAAATTCACTATACTTTCTAGTACATAGTGACCACATAAGAAATATTTTTATTGTTATAACAACCACAAAAAATTAATTTATCTCCAAACCTGACTTTGCATCCCATAATTTAAACATTTGGAAGTTTGGGAGATTTTATCAGTTGCCTTTTTTCTCACCCTTAGCAGATATTAAATGACTTACATTTGAATGAACATTTTTCCACCCACCTTGGGACCAGTTATCACATAATAAGGATGTGGCAGCCACATTTTGGCAGAGGACTTTGTACCGAAAGGCTTATTTTTGTCTTTTTAGTAAATTTAAACACTCTGCTCACATCCCCAATAGTATTATCTCTACCTAGACTGAGGAGTGGCCTCTGCTAAAATATTTTTGTTAGAGCTGCTGGACTCACATAGGGTAACAAGGTCTAATTCAGAAGAGAGCCCCTACACCACCCTCCTGAATCCACTCATCAGAGAAGGGATCTCACTCCCACATCTGGCTCTGCCTTATCCCATTCCCTTAGGAAAATGCTATCTTTTCCCTTCAGTTTTCCCAGCGAGCCTCTTTTGTATAGGTAACAGTATGTGTTCTTTATCCCTAAAAAGATAGGACTCAAACAATTCTCTCCCAGAAACCACAAAACCAATGGCCACAGGTTTAATGCAGTCACAGAAGTGTTTTGTTTTGGTGTACACATTGTATTACAAAATTAACCCAACATTTAGAAAATCCTGTTTTAGTAGAGGTCTGATTTCCTGGCTTCTCTTGAACTGTCAGTATACGAAGGGGTATGGAGCTCATGTTTCCATATGTAATGATGAGCTGGAGTTGATCAAAAGCTGCCCTCTTTGAGGATCAAGTGCCCTTCAGTTTGGAATGGTCCCCACCGCTCCTTTTGTGTTACATCTTGCCCACTTCACTTATTTACATGTTCTGCCTGGACTCTATAGGTATTTGGGTTTGGAATCCCTCGTGCTACTTACTCCAAGATTTTGTAATTACTCCTTTCTCTGTTTGCAAATTTTTCATTACGCTCGGTTTTCTTTTTAAGCTTCAATAGAGCAAGAATTCTCACTAATGAATAAGTTCCAACGCTTTGCAGATCACTGTGTTCCCCAGGGAGTTACTGCTCCGCAGTCATGACAAGCACATCCACTTAGTGTGAATTACCTGGGCACTCTGATCACATCCTGCTTCTTATACCTCCATTTGTCCTGCCTTGTAAGGCAGCAGACTCTTACTAAGTTTTGTATTACTCAAGCTATTATCTCATTTTGATCACTGATTTTTAAAGTAGGTATGGAAACAGCACATTCTTAAACAATTGCTGAACCACAGCCCCTAGCTTGTCATTTTGAAGTTTAAACGTTACTATGTCATTATAACTTTGTTCTGTATCTCCCAGTCGCACAACTATTACCATTCACTGATTACGTGATACCTCTTAACGCAGTATTTTATAGAATCCTCAGCTATTTATAACAGGTCACATCAAACAAACATTATTTATCTTCAGTCTTCCCATTACCACCAATAGGCCTATTTTATTCATGCATTTTTATATTTATAACCTACTTCTAAAATGTAAGATGTGGCTATAAGGGAAACGAAGTAAAATAAAACCCAAAGACCAATAAGACAAAGGAAGCAAGTATATGATTGGAGATGTTAAAATGAAAGGTATTAGTATTCTAAAACTGAATAAATGACAGCTATTACGAGTCAGTACAAAACTTAACTCTGAGTTTCCTGACCGGCAAGGAGATCAGGAAACATGCTCATCACTCCATGCCTGCATTATTTTAATAATTTCCTTGTTGATCTTCCTGCTTCCTCTAGTCTAAACACACTGGATAGCTCTGTCAGATTGTTGCTAAAAAAATCTATATTTTAACACTTTCAGTCCCTTGCTTACTCTTTAACTTTCAAATGGTTCCATCTATACAAGCACATGTCAAAAGTGGGTAAAATGATGTCTGGAATAGGCAATTGACCCATGACTTAGACTCCATCCAGAATGCAATGAGTTTTCCTCTTGCTTTCTGTGGCCCTATTCCTATCTGGACTACACAACTCTTTCTTAGTGTGGCATCCCTTGTTCAGACACAAACATACTATAGCTGAGATCCTGGCTTAATCCCAAGCTATATCTTCAATGAGGAGGAGTCCACAGAGGCCTGAGAATATGTGGTCAACACACCAGAAGTTTATATACATGAAGAGTGTCTAAGTAAAGAAAGGATCAGGCACAACACACTTAATAGGCTAATGTAGCTTTAGAGGTGAGAAGAAAAGTCTGAACACAGCATGATGTTTACTACTAATTTTCATCTTCATGTCCAGCTCCCTCCTGTGTTGCACTTACCCATGGCTGGACTCATGACTGAGCCCTGGGAGGCATGTGAATAGGGTGTGGACCTATAAGTAAAAATTTAAACAACTTGTTTTACTTTAATCTACAATCAGGGCTGCACACATCTGTGATCTAGGACACATGACTATAGTGATTGTAATAACAAAGATGGCCAGAGATTCCTTGGATTCCCAGTAGACAACTATGAATCTTGAGTAGCTTGAGCTCCATCCCTCAGAGGCAGTGGGGACAGTCTGCTCAGCACAAACCTCCTTGATGCTTGATGGCAGGGGTGATTAACAGCAGATATGGTAGAGACAGCAGGAATGAGTGATGGTCCTATTCTAGGAAAGGAGTATATGACACTGGAAAGAGAAATAGATCCAAACACGGATGTCACATGGTAACTGATTCGATTCATTTGTGAATCCAGACAGAATACCCCTTGTACTTCCCTAAACTATTCTGTGGGACATTCAGGGTCTAATAATGCTATATTAATAGGAGAATTCATAGGCAGGTTCCACTGACATGTATCCTCCAGAATATGTACTTTTGTTTGGGAAAAAGGACACTTAACTGCCATACTATAGAAATTCCCTCTCTGAGATGCAGGACAGACCACTTAGGCCGTTACCAAACTGGACTCTCCATCATGAATGAGAGCTTACATCTCATTTGGACTCACCTTTGCCTCCCAATCACTGTTCTCCCACTGGTGCTCTCTGGAACAAGGTTGCCTCCCAACTACCAGTGCCCAGTCACATCTGTGCATTTTCTTGTGCTTTTTCTCACTTCCAACTCTTCATTTGCCTACTGACATCAGGTTGATGCTTCTAAATACCAGAAATTTCACTAATTGTCCCCCTGTATTCTTGTTTCTAAGCATCATTATAAGGCATGTACCTCAGTGTTGCTTTGGAGTTACTTGTTGTGTATTTATATTCAGTTCATCACTTTAACTGAGACTTTAAGTAACATAGAAATGTCATTTTCAATTAATCAATAAGCATTTATCTAACATTATGTGCTCAGAAATGTTCTAGATGTGCATACAGAAGATTATTTGCCATCTTGAAGTGTTTGCTAAGACAGCACTTGGAGAACAATGTGAGACAGTATGTAATTGAATGGGAGAGATCCTCGTGGTTAGCAACAGTCAGAAATGACCTCAAGAAAGCAATGAATTTGAGCTGGGTCTTGAGGGATGTGTAAGATTATAACAGGTGAGGAGGAGAATGGAAGACAGTTCACTCTTCCACAACAGTGCTCATCCAATATACCTCCATCCCCAAACCCACTGGCACATTTGCCCTCCCCAAACGCAACACGTACTCTCAACGCTCAATGTTTTGTTCACATTCTTCCCTCTGAGAACTTTCTTATGTGATGAAACACCACTAAACTTCAAAATCTAGCTCAAAAATTTCTTCATAACTTTTCACTTTCTAGATCATTTGATCTAGAAAATAATATAATCATTATTTTCTCTAAATTTATAAAATACATGTATTCCTCAACTGCAGCATTTTTTACATTATTACCAGTAACTAACATCACTGTGCTTTCTACCTAATTATGGGTTCCTTTAACCATATTCTAGAGTCCTTGATTCCACCACCTAGCACAGAGCCTGGTATTTGGTAGGGTATTAGGAATATCAATTAAATCACAAAATAACTGTCTGACTAACTACCTGGACACGAGAAAATATGGCCAATATGGGATGTTCTAGGTAGGTAGTCCAGCTGGTTTCAACATATATTTGTTATTAATTAAAACTTTCCCCCCAAAACAACAAATTGCCAATTCTATGAGTTAACTTGCCAATTCTATGAGTTAGGAATTTAGGCATGGCTCAATTTGGTTCTCAGGCTCAGGGTTTCTCACAAAGCTGCAGTCCCCCCAGGGGCCAGGACTGCAGTCATTTCCAGGCTTGACTGGAGGAGGTCTGTTTCCAGGCTTACTCAGGTGGTGTTGACAGAGACTGCCTACCACAGAGGGCTTGACATCAGCTCAGAAACAACTGGAGATGCTTCCGGAGAGAAAGGTGGGTGCCAGATCATGAAGACAATACTTTTATGCCATGCTAAAGAATCTGAAATTTATGCAAATGACCTCTGAACCTTCAAAACTATTATTACATGTTAATGTATACATTAGAAAGATTATACTGAATGTTTAAAATGTTTCAGATAAATCCACTGGATTGGACTATGGTGATACCACAAGCAGGAAAGCTACTTAAAAAGGCAACTATATGAAGGGTGAGGTCCAGCTTAGTAGTTTTCATTTTTATATTTGGTAAATTGTTTTTATTTTGCTTACATATTTAAGACTTTTTAAATATAAAAAAATCATAGTAGAAATTATGTTTAAATATAAATATTTTAGTTAATGGTTATATCTTGCATGTGTAACAAAGGGTACCTTTGAAAAGAGATTGAAAAACAAGAAAGACATGTCAAGAAAAGATTCTGAAACTGTCATGGACTAAGAGACATTGTGCAGCATGGCATCCTATGATCCTAGAACAAGCTAAAAGACATCAGTGGAAAAACTGGAAATCTAGAGTTTAGCTAATAATATAACAAAATCTAGAGTTTAGTTAATAGTATGGTACCAGTGATAATTTTTTTTAATTTTAATAAATGAACCATCGGAAGATACATTTTTTAAATTACAGGGAGCTGGGTAAAGTTGCACACCTATACTATCTTTGCAACTCTTCTGTAAATCTAAACTTATTTCACAATAAAAATGCTTAAAAAATAAAGAAGAAAAACAGCAAGGAAATAACATATAACACTTAAATATGTAGCTGACAATTCCAGAACAACTTGGATATGACTGCTATTAGAAATCACTGGTCTTGTTGTATTGAGAAAAACAACTTAAAATCAAGCTCTGTGGGTGGTAGATGGTGGAAATGCTGCCAGACTCCAGGCTGTGGTATCTCTGCGAGGAAACAGCTCACCATATTCTCAGGAGTTATTCATGCTGATAAAAATAAATCAAGAAAAGGCCCATTGGGAAAAATCTGCAATTCTGTATTAATCTGGTAGAATTTTGTCCAAAAATTCATAGTTCATATTTAAAGGGAAAGTACAGCTCCATTATATGATGAGCTAAGTATACACCCTGGAGCACAAAAAGAGAATTTGTGTTTCTTTCCTAAAGTGCAGAAACAAGTAGAAAGAGAAATTTATGTTCGAGTACACAGGAAGGACTCTTTGCAGACCTTTTTTTTTTTTTAAATTTCCAAATTGTATGGTTTGGTCCATATGTCAAAATATAACTGTTCCAGGGATCGTGGTGGATGGGAGGCAGGAATAGATGCAGCTCCAGATAGAGCAGCATGCGGAGGCTTGCATTGTGAATTTTAGCTCCAGTCTGACAGCAGGAACAAACCAGCAATCCTGAGAGGAATAACAGACCCTCTGAAGGACTGCTCCTGCAGGACCCAGGAAACATCCCAAATAATGTGAGTGCCCCAAGTTCAGAAGTGGGAAAGGGAGACCCTCCTGTCCCTAACACACACACCCACTAGAGAAGCTGAAGGTCTGTTTGTGGGAGAAGGTTCCGACTTTACCTGGAGCAGAGTCAAGTTAGAGAGCTGGAGCGAAATACAAGGGTAGAGGAAGACGCGAAAAGGCGCTGGGAGCCCACTGGGTCCTTAAGCAGCCCATTCCTGCCGGGCACCACAGGGATCCATCTGGAGGGTAGCCAGAGGAGCAGGGGGTAAAACTCACAGGGAGAAGGAATTCTCTAGCTGAACTTTGTAACAATTTGAATAGGCAAGAAGCCTCCTGGCCAGAGCTCAAGGGAGGGCACAAATTTAGTGTGCAGACTTTATAGGTCGGGGAAGAACTAAAGCCCTATTCTTTGACAGCTGGGAAGCAGATAGCCTCAAGCAAGTTTTCAAGCCTGTCTAGGCCTCCACCTGGACATAGATTTGGGGTTGTTGGTAGGGGGCACATTGGGAGTGATACCAGCCCTTTGCTTTGCCCAGAAGCTGGGTAAGGCCTGTGACTGCCAGCTTTCCCCTACTTCCCTGACAACTTGCATGACTCAGCAGAGGCAGCCATAATCCTACTAGGTACACAACTCTAGTGACCTGGGACTCTCACCCCTACCCCCTCAGCAGCCAAAACAAGAACCACCTAAGCAAAGTCTGAGCTCAGACAAGCCTGGCCCCACCCCCAACCTGATGGTCCTTCCCTACCTACCCACTTAGCAGAAGACAAAGGGCAAACAATCTTGGGAGTTCTAGGGCCCCACCCCCCACCCATCCCTCCCCACACTACTACAGCTGATGCTTTCTGGAAAACACCACTGCTGGCAGGAGGCCAACCAGCGCAAAAACAGATCATTAAACCACCAAAGCTAAGAACTCTTACAGAGTCCATTGACCCTCTGCCACTTCCACCAGAACAGACACTGGTATCCATGGCTGAGAGACCCACAGACAGTTTACATCACAGGACCCTGTGCAGACAACTGCCAGTACCAGCCTGGAGCTGGGGAGACTCACTGTGTGGCTAGAAGAGAGACAACAACCACTATGGTTTGGCTCAGAGGAAGCCACATCCATAGGAAAAGGGCAAGGGTACTACATCAAGAAAACATCCTGTGGGACAAAAGAATCTGAACAACAGTCTTCGGCCGTAGACCTTCCCCTCTGAATAGAGCCTACTCAAAAGAGAAAGAACCAGAAAACCAATCCTGGTAATATGGCAAAACAAGGTTCTTCAACACTCCCAAAAAAATCATCTTAGTTCACCAGCAATGGATCCACACCACGAAGAAATCCCTCATTTGCCTGAAAAAGAATTCAGGAGGCTAGTTATTAAGCTAATCAGGGAGGGACGAGAGAAAGCTAAAGCCCAATGCAAGGAAATCCAAAAAGTGATACAAGAAGTGAAGGGATAAATATTCAAGGCAAAAGGCAGCTTCAAGATAAAACAATAAAAAATTCAGGAAACTTTGGACACACTTTTAGAAATGCAAAATGCTCTGGAAAGTCTCAGCAATAGAACTGAAGAAGTAGAAGAAAGAAATTCAGAGCTCAAAGACAAAGTCTTTAAATTAACCCAGTCCAACAAGGACAAAGAAAAAAGAGTAAGAAAATATAAACAAAGCCTTAAGAAGTCTGGGATTATGTTAATCAACCAAACCTAAATATAATCTGTATTTTTGAGGAGGAAGACAATTCTAAAAGCTTGGAAAACATATTTCGGGGAATAATTGAGGAAAACTTTTCTGGCCTTGCTGGAGACCTAGACATCCAAATGCAAGAAGCACAAAGAAAATCTGGGAAATTTCATCAGGTTATCCAAAGTTAAGACAAAGGAAAGAATCTTAAGGGCTGCGACACAGAAACACCAGGAACCTACAAAGGAAAGTCTGTCAGATTAATAGCAGGTTACTCAGCAGAAACTCTACAATGTAGAGGAGATTAGGGTCCTATCTTCAGCCTTCTCAAACAAGACAATTATAACAATTATCAGCCAAGAATTTTGTATTCAGTGAAACTAAGTATCATATATGAAGGAAAGATATAGTTTTCAGAAAATTGCTGAGAAAATTAGCCATTACGAAGCCACAACTACAAGAACTGCTAAAAGCTCTAAATCTTGAAACAAATCCTGGAAACACATCAAAATGGAACTTCTTTAAGCATAAATCACGCAGGACCTATAACACAAAAATAGAAGTTAAAAAGCAAAAGCCAAAAACTCACACAAACAAGCAAAGTAAACAGGCAACAAAGAGCATGATAAATGCAACCATACCTCACATTTCAATACTAACACTGAATGTAAATGGCCTAAATGCTCCATTTAAAATATGATACAGAACTGCAGAATGGGTAAGAATTCACCAACCCACTATTTTATGCCTTCAGAAGACTCACCTAACACATAAGGACTCAAACAAACTTACAGTAAAGGGGTGGAAAAAGGCATGTCATGCAAATGGACACCAAAAGCAAGCAGAGATAGTCATCATTCTTATATCCAACAAAACAAACTTTAAAGCAACAGTAGTTAAAAGAGACAAAGAAAGATATTATATAATGGTAGAAGGCCTTGTCCAAAAGGAAAATATCAGAATCATAAACATATATGCACCAAACACTGGAGGTCCCAAATTTATAAAACAATTACCAATAGACCTAAGAAATGAGATAGACAGGAATACAATAATAGTGGTGGACTTCAATACTCCACTGACAGCACTAGGCAAGTCATCAAGACAGAAAATCAAGAAAGAAACAATAGATTTAAACGATACCTTGAAACAAGTGGACTTAACAGATATATATGGAACATTTCATCCAACAACTGCAGAATACACATTCTATTCAACAGCTCAAGGAACTTTCTCCAAAATAGACTGTATGATAGGCCATTAAACAAGCCTCAATAAATTTGAATGACCATAGTGCCAAAAGTAATCTACAAATTCAGTGCAGTCCCCATCAAAATACCACAATTACATCATGTACTCTCTAAGACCACAGTGGAATAAAACTGGAAATCAACTCCAAAAAGAACCTCCAAAACCATGCAAATATATGGAAATTAAATAACCTGCTCCTGAGTGAGCCTTGGGTCAAAAACAAAATCAAGATGAAAAATAAAAAAATTATTTTAACTGAATGAAAATAATGACACAACCTATCAAAACCTCGGAGATACAGCAAAGGCAGTGCTAATAGAAAAGTTCATAGCCCCAGACACCTACATCAAAAAATCTGAAAGAGCACAGACAAACAATCTAAGGTCACACCTCAAGGAACTGGAGAAACAAGAACAAACCAAACCTAAACCCAGCAGAAGAAAGGAAATAACCAATTTCATAGCAGAATTAAATGAAATTGAAACAACAAAATAAAATACAAAAGATAAATGAAACAAAAAGCTGGTTCTTTGAAAAGATAAATAAAATTAATAGACCATTAGCAAGATTAACCAAGAAAAGAAGAGAGCATCCAAATAACCTCACTAAGAAATGAAACAGGACATAAAAGGCTTTATGCACATAAACTAGAAAACCTAGAAGAGATGGATAAATCCCTGGAAAAATACAACCCTCCTAGCTTAAATCAGGAAGAATTAGATACCCTGAACAGAGCAATAACAAGCAGTGAGATTGAAAGGGTAACTTTAAGATTACCAACAAAAAAATGTCCAGGACGAGATAGATTCACAGCAGAATTCTACTAGACAGTCAAAGAAGAATTGGTATGAATCCTTTTGACATTATTCCATAAGATGTAGAAAGAAGGAACCCTCCCTAATTCATTTTATGAAACCAGCATCACCCTAATACCAAAACCAGCAAAGGACATATCAAAAAAAGAAAAATATATATCAATATCCTTGATGAACACAGATGCTAAAATCCTTAATAAAATACTAGATAACCAAATCCAACAACATATCAAAAAGATAATCCACCACGATCAAGTGGGTTTCATACTGGGGATGCAGGGATAGCTTAACATATGCAAGTCAATAAATGTAATACACCACATAAACAAAAACTACATGACCATCTCAATAGATGCAGAAAAAGCAATTGACAAAATCCAGGATCCCTTTATGATTAAAACTCTCATCAAAATAGGTATACAAGGGATATACCTTAATGCCATATCTAAAAGCCATCTATGACAAAACCACAGCTAACATAATACAGAATGGGAAAAAGGTTGAAAGCATTCCTTCTGAGAACTGAAGCAAAACATGAATGTCCACTCTCACCACTCCCCTTCAACATAGTACTGGAAGCCCTAGCTAGTGCAATCAGACAAGAGAAAGAAATAAAGGACATCCAAATTGGTAAAGAGGAAGTTGAACTGTCACTGTTTGCCGATGATATGACTGTTTACCTTGAAAACCCTAAGCACCCCTATAGAAAGCTCCTAGAATTGAAAAAAGAATTCAGCAAAGTTTCTGGATACAAGATTAATGAACACAAATCAGTAGCTCTTCTATATACCAACAGTGACCAAGCAGAGAATCAAATCAAGAACTCAACCACTTTTACAATAGCTGCAAAACAAAAACAAAAACAAAACTTAAGAATATACCTCACCAAATAGTTGAAAGACCTCTATGAGGAAAACTACAAATCACTGCTGAAAGAAATCATAGATGACACAAACAAATGAAAACACACGTCATTCTCAGATAGGTAGAATCAATATTGTGAAAATGACCATAGTGCCAAAAGTAATTACAAATTCAATGCAATCCCTATCAAAATACCACATTCTTCAGAGAATTAGAAAAAAACAATTCTAAAATTCGTATTGAACCAAAAAAAGCCTGCATAGCCAAAGCAAGACTAAGCAAAAGAACAAATCTGGAGGCATCACACTATCTGATTTTAAACCACACTATAAGGCCATAGTCACCAAAACAGCATGGTACAGGTATAAAAATAGACATATAGACCAATGGAACAGTATAGAGACCCAGAAAGAAACCCAAATACTTATGGCCAACTGATCTTTGACAAAGCAAACAAAAACAAAGTGGGGAAAGGACACCCTTTTCACAAATGGTCCTGGGATAATTGGCTAGCCACATGTAGGAGGATGAAACTAGACCCTCATCTCTCATGTTATTCAAAAACCAACCCAAAATGGATCAAGGACTTAAACTTAAGACCTGAGACTACAAAAATTCTAGAAGATAACATTGGAAAAACCTTCTAGACATTGGCTTAAGCAAGGATTTCATGACCAAGAATCCAAAAGCAAATGCAATAAAAACAAAGATAAATAGCTGGGACCTAATTAAACTGAAGCACTTTTGCACAGCAAAAAAGAACAGTCAGCAGAGTAAATAGACAATGCACAGAGTGGGAGAAAATCTTCACCATCTATACATCTGACGAAGGACTAATATCCAGAAACTCAAATCAGTAAGAAAAACAATCCCATCAAAAGTAGGATAAGGATGTAAATAGACAATTCTCACAAAAAGATACACAAATGGCTAACAAACATGAAAAAATGGTTAACATCACTAATGATCAGGGAAATGCAAATCAAAACCACAATGGGATACTACCTTACTCCTGCAAGAATGGCCATAATCAAAATAATCAAAAAACTGTAGATGTTGGCATAGATGCAGTGAACATGGAACATTTCTACACTGCTGGTGGGAATGTAAACTAGAACAGTCACTATGGAAAACAGTGTGGAGATTCCTCAGAACTACAGGTAGAACTACCATTTGATCCAGCAATCCTACTGCTGGGTATGTACCCAGAGGAAAATATGTCATTATTCAAAAAAGATACTTACACACACACGTACATAGCAGCACAATTCACAATTGCAAAATCGCGAAACCAACCCAAATGCCCATCAATCAGTGAGTGGATAAAGCAACTGTGACACACACACACACACACACACACACACACACACACATAATGAAATATATGTGCATATATGATGAAATACTACACAGTCATAAAAAGGAACAAATAACCAGCATTTGCAGTGACCTAGATGAGATTGGAGACTGTAATTCTAAGTGACATAACTGAGGAATGGAAAACCAAATATTGTATATTCTCACTCATAAGTGGGAGCTAAGCTATGAGGATGCAAAGGCATAAGAATGATACAATGGACTTTGGGGACTTAGGGGGAAGAGTGGAAGAGAGAGGGATAAAAGACTACAAACATGGTGCAGTGTATACTACTCACGTGATGGGTGCACCAAAATCTCACAAATAACATGAGAACTTTCTCATGTAACCAAATACCACCTGTACCCCAATAACTTATGGGAAAAAATAAATAAGAAGAAAAAAGCAAATAAAATAAATGAAAAAAAATTAAAACATATAACTGTTCTAATCACCTGTCCCCTAAGTGAAAGTTTTCCAGAAGAGGTAATTTCAGCTAGTTATCTGTATAGTTGGGTTAATCTGGTACGTAGGGCTAGCTCAGAAAATATTATTCTTTAATTGACTTGTTTTAACTGTGGAATGCTTTATAGATCCTGAGTAAATAAGCCACAGGCAGAAGGCATTATTTTAGATTAAAAATCAACAACCCTCAATACATCTACTTTTAATTTCAGATTTGCAGGCAGATCTTAAAGGTAGCTGTGCTGCAAACTGTAGCTTTTTTAACAAAGCTGCTTTCAGAGGTGCTGCTGTTTCTAGCTCTTTTTTTCCCCTTCCAAAGGCTAACTTGAATAGCATGAATTGTAAGGCAAGTAAATGCCTAATCAATACAGAATAAACCTCATGAGGCAATATGTACAAACTTAAAGAAAGGCATTTTATTCAATTTAAAAAAAAAAAACAGTGGCCATCAATTGCACATAGGATTCAAATATCAAATAACCAGCAAATTTAACTGACTGCCTACTTTGCACTTAGTATTACAAAAGCTCAGAAAGGAAAACACTAGATGTTTCCTCAAAGTGACTACTATGAACTGCATTGTGTTCCCCCTAAAATTCATATGTTGAAGACCTACTTGTGTGATGGTATTTGAAGGTCAGCATTTGTTAATTAGGTTAACATGAGGTCATCAAGGTAGGGCTCTCACAAAGGGATTAGTACCTTTATAAGAAGAAACACAAAATATCATGCTTCCACCTTCTTGCTGTGTTCCATTATGTGAGGACACAGCAAGAAGGTGGCTGGTCATAAACAAAAAAAAAGTCCTCACTGGGGAACCAAATTGGCCAGCACCTTGATCTTGAACTCCCCAGCCTCCAAGTCTGTGAGAAATAAATTTCTGTTGCTTAAACTACCCAGTCTGGTATTTTGTTTTGACAGCCTCAGCTGACAAATGCAGGTATTAAACGTTTTAGTGCCTAAAGCTGACTAATAAAATGACATTCAACAAAAACAGAGCAGGTTACTAAGTCCTAAATTGTGAGGTGTAAAATGCTTTGATCAGATGAGAAAAATGGTGAAAGTGGGACTGATCTAGGAGTAGGTTTTAGAGAAATGTGGGCTTGGATCTCATCTTTACAGGGCTTTCCCAGTCCCTCTCATCTGGACTCACAAATGTCTTCAGCCTGTACGATCAGGTCCCTCCCTGTCCCACGTCCATTCTGACCATGGCTACCCTTCCCAGCCAGCAAGTCCTGTAGGATATTTATTACTTTATAGCTAGTTAACTGCCAGATGGAGGCCCTAATCCTTGATGCCTACCACCAGGTTACTGTCTCTGAGTTGGCCAGTCCTCATGCTTGGGCCTTTGCTCTAATTACCCTTCTTAAACGTGGCTTCCTCATTGAAATGGGAACCTACATGCTGAGCTCCTACAGAAGATGGGGAGAAATTTGATGAGGTGGGTCAAGGGGAGATAAAGCGCTTTCTGGAATTATGGACAGCAATAAAGACTGCAGTTGAAACTAAGTATGGTATTGTTATGAACTAACCTAAACCAAATCTCCACCCCTCATAAGTAACACTACATGAACTAAGCTAGGGAATAATGGGAAATAAAACCAAGGGGACCACATTATGTGGAACTTGGGTTAGACTGTGTCTCCAGTTTATAGTGGCAAGTAGATGAAAGGTAGCAACAATAAACAAACAGATCTAATTTTCACTAATTATGATATTCCACTACCATGATTGCTAGCAAAAACTGGTTGCTGCCAGATTGGTAATTCGCCACCCAAATAAATTACCATCCAAGTAATTGAGAATTATCTGTTTGCAGCAAAGTATCACCGTATAAACAGAATAAGTTTATAGGAAAGAAAGTGCTTTCTATTATTTCATTTGATTTTCTAGTATCTGAATGATTAATAAACTAGAGAGAAATGAAGAGATAAAAGCAACAACAGATGTCATAAACTTCTCTATAGTATCAGAAAGTAGTCTGCAAACTTCAGAATGTATCAGAATCATCTGGATATGAAGTTTCTGGGGTGGGGGGTGGATATGGGGAAGGCAGACTGGGAATTTACATTTCTAACATGTTCCCAGATGATGTTGATGCTGCTGGTACAAGGATCACATTGTGATAAATGCTAGTCTAAGAAAAGAGCCCTTGATCATTTTTGCCTGAGAAAAATCTGTACTAAGAATTATGTCTAACTGCCTTTTTTTTTCACTCAAGAGACAGTTTGACAGACCACTATTTTCCATCCACACCATTAGCAGCCCTCTCCCTAAAAATATGAAAATATTCTTTATCATTAAAATGTGATGTTGCCCAACAAAGATAAGCTGAGGAGTGAGAAACATGAAACATTCTTTCCATTTGATTATTTTAATACACTAAGTATGTCATTAGATAAAATGGTAAACATCAAAAAAGAAAAAAAAGAAAACTCATTTCATTTAGTTGCCTTGCCTCATATAACCCTGACAAGAATTAGAATTAAGACTGAATTTCACATATGATTTAGACAGTGCAAGTGGTCAAACTTTGTTTATTTCATAAACAGTAATTTGAAAATATGTTTATGTAATGGGTAACCCAATGAACAGTTTAATAATACCATCAATGTAAAAACTATTACATTCATTTAAAATAAATGAGCAACTTTGGGAGGTACTGTGTAATCATTCCGCATGTGAACTGTCTTCAGACTCTGAAGATTAAAGTGGAATATTTGTTCTGTCCTTTAAAGTTTCTTTATAAATTTGAGGGCATAATACTGTTAAAAGCAAAAGATTCCTAGCCTGCTTGGAAATGACTGATTGTTCTTTGGCTGTAGCAGTAAGTAAATACCTGAACCAGTTAGCAAACGCAACAAAAACAAAGATACATGGGTGAGACTTAATTGAACAAAAAGCTTCTGCACAGCAAAGGGAACAGTCCTAATCTATTATATCAATGCAACTCACTCCAAAATTTGCCAGTCTGGGACTCCATGCTTTCCTAAACCCTGTATAAGTTCAATGCTCTTCTTTCCTCAGAGACATTATGCCTACAAGTATATCTTGCCCTTAATAAGAAATAAACACAGATTAATGAGCAAAAAATTCAGCTTTTTCTTTCAAGTACTTCCTTTGGTACTGCACATAAGGATTATCAATGGCATGGGACTGATTATGTATACTTCCTAATGCCCATTTTGGAAAATGTATGATTATGTTACAAAGCAGTAGAATCTACAACAGTGGTTCTCAATGATGGGGGAGGAAATGATTTTGTTCCCAGGAGACATTTGACAAACCCTGGAGACATTTTTCATTGTCACAACTGAGGTGAAAGGAGGATTACTGGCGTCTGATGGTTAGAGGATACTGCCAAACATGCTACAATGAACAGAATGAAACTGGACCTTCATCTGTCACTTTATTCAAAAATCAACTCAAGATGGATCAAGGACTTTAAGACCTGAACTATAAAACTTCTAGAAGATAGCATTGGAAAAACCTTTCTAGACATTGGCTTAGGCAAAGACTTCATGACAAACAACCCAAAAACAAATGCAACAAAAACAAAGATACATGGATGGGACTTAATTAAACTAAAGAGCTCCTGAACAGCAAAGGGAACAGTCAGCAGAGTAAATAGGCAACTCACAGAGTGGGAGAAAATCTTCACAATCTATTCATCTGACAAAGTACTAATATCTAGAATCTACAATGAACTCAAACAAATGAGCAAGAAAAAAACAAACGATCCCATCAGAAAGTGGGCTAAGGACATGAATAGACAATTCTCAAAAGAAGATATACAAATGGCCAACAAGCATATGAAAAAGTGTTCAGCATCACTAATGATCAGGAAAATGTAAATCAAAATCACAATGTAATGCCACCTTACTCCTGTAAGAATAGCCATAATCAAAAAATCAAAAAATAATAGATGTCTGCATGGATAGGGTAAAAAGGGAACATTTCTACAATGCTGGTGAGAATGCAAACTAGTATAGCCACTATGAAAAACAGTGTGGAGATTCCTTAAAGAACTAAAAATAGAACTACCATCCCACTTACTGGTTATCTACCAGAGGAAAAGAAGCCATTATACAAGATACTTGCACACCCATGTTTATCACAGCACAGTTCACAATTGGAAAAATATGGAACCAGCCCAATTGCCCATCAGTTAACAAGTAGATACAGAAATTGTGGTATATATATAAGATGGAATAGTACTTATTCATAAAAAGGAACAAATTAATGGCATTTGCAGTAATCTTGATGGAACTGGAGACTATTATTCTAAGTGAAGTAATTCAGGAATGGAAAACCAAACATCATATATTCTCATTCATAAATGGAGCTAAGCTGTGAAGCTGCAAAGGCATAAGAATGATACAGTGGACTTTGAGGACCCAGTGGAAAGGGTGGGAAGGCAGTGAGGGGTAAAAGACTACCAATTGGGTGCTGTGTATATTGCTTGGGTGATGGGTACACCAAAATCTCACAAATCACCACTAAATAACTTACTCATGTAACCAAATAACACCTATTCCCCAAAATCTTATGGAAATACAAAATTAAAAAACAAAGCAAACAAAAAAAACCAGCCTGGGCACATTGGCTAACATCTGTAATCCTAGCTCTTTGGGAGACTGAGGTGGGCAGATCATGAGGTCATGAGATGGAGAATATCCTGTCCAACATGGTGAAACCCTGTCTCTACTAAAAATACAAAAATTAGCTGGGTGTAATGGCACACACCTGTAGTCGCAGCTACTTGGTAGGCTGAGGCAGGAAAATCACTTGAATCCAGGAGGTGGAGGTTGCAGTGAGCTGAGATTGTGCCACTGCACTCCATCCTGGCAACAGAGCAAGATTCCATTTCTATATATATATATATGCACTAATTTTTTAAGCTGTTTTTAAAACCCAAATGCCCATCAATAATAGACTGTATAAAGAAAATGTGGCACATATACACTATGGAATGCTATGCAGCCATAAAAAGGATGTGTTTATGTCCTTTGCAGGGACATGGATGAAGCTGAAAACCATCATTCTCAGCAAACTGACACAAGAACAAAAAACCAAACACCACATGATCTTACTCAAAAGTAGCTATTGAACAATGAGAACACATGGACACAAGGAGGGGAACATCACACACTGGGGCCTGTTGGGGGTTGGGAGAGCTAGGGGAGGGATAGCAGGGGTTTGGGGGATTGGTGAGGGCTAACATTAGGAAAAATGCCTAATGTACATGACAGGGGTATGGATGCAGCAAACCACCATGGCATGTGTATACCTATGTAACAATCCTGCACGATCTACACATGTACCCCAGAACTTAAAGTATAATAATAAAAATTTTAAAAAGAGGCCCTCTTGCCTCTCCAAATCATGCTGCCATTAAATAAAATTGAGCAAGAGCACAATATAGTTTCCTTTCCAAGAACTGATTTTTCCATGGGAAAGACTCCAAACTGTTGCCTAAAAAATGACATTTGAATGGTGCTGAAAGACACATTCCTGTTGCTGTGTTACATTAAAATTTTTTTGAACATCTTAATTGAAATTGTTCTGTTACACGTGGAGCACAAAGGACCTAACTGGTAGTAGTAAATGACTTTTTAATTTTCTTCTTCTCAGAAGCAATGAGAGGCAGGATAAGTGGTCTTTCAAATATGTTGTAATATTAAAATTATGTTATTTTAATGGAAAAAAATGCTGAGACATACACTCAGATAGTTCAAACATTCAAATATGTTTCCTTGCTTTCTTGTAAACAGAGCCACAACTTCTAACAACACTTTGAAGTCTTCTAAGTCATTACTCAGACTGAGATGCGTTTTTCTCCTTGGACACATAATTGGCCTTTCAGCCTTACTAAATAACTTTATAAGAGCCATAATTATTCATATTCAAGGTGATTTAAGAAACAGAAATCAAAAGAAACCTGCAAGTATTAAAGCTGTTGCCCACATCATTTTCAATACATATCACTTACGTGTATTGATATTCTTTATGAGGAAGTTTGGAAATCATATTCTGTACGACATATTCTTGACCCTTTTCAGTGAAACTGAATTTTAATGTCACATTCCAATTTCTATTAAGAAACCCACTTAATCTTAGAAACCATAAAGTTAAATTGGCTTTAACCCCTTTAGTATGCATAAAATGAATGCGTTAATTGCACTGTTACATTTGCTTTTATAATTATTATTGTGAAAATCTTCTATTTTGCCAATTAAGTGTTTTTTTCTCCCATATTCAAGGATAAAATGGAAACAAAGGTCAATTCTAGAGAAAGTTCATCAAATAAAAGTTCAACATACTCTTGAAACTTGTATTGCTAAGATCATATATAAATAAATATTAAGTAATTAGGATTTTAAAAATAGAAAGTTTTTATAAAGAAATTAATTTAAAACTTTCCATGGCTTTTCAAATAATTATGATTAACTGAAGAAACTATCTCTTATTTTAGCATTTATCATCTGGACCAGATTTCTAATATTTTTCTGACTTTTCAGTCTTTTCAAATCTATCTTCTTTAGGTGATAATTTATTAGCCTCACGCTGTAATTTCATTCAGTGTGGCATCATAATGAAAGTTGGAAATTCATGGTTAGTAAATCTCTGAGGAAAGAAGTCAGCCAAAATCAGAAACACCATTTTCAATCTAGTGCTGTGATACTGTTCGGATGTTTGTTCCTTCCAAATGTCATATGAAAATATAATCCTTAGTGTTGAAGGTGGGACCTAGTGGGAGGTGTTTCATTCATGGGGGTGGATCCTTCATGAGTGGCCTGGTGCTCTCCCCATGGTAATGAGTTCATGGGGGGGCTGGTTAAGGAGCCTGGCATCACCCCAACCCTTGCTCCCTCTCTCATCATGCAACACGCCTGCTCCCTCTTTGCCTTCCACCATGAGTAGAAAATTTCTGAGGTCTCACCAGAAGTAATGCTGGTGCCATGCTTATACAGCCTGCAGAACTGTGAGCCAAATAAATGCTTTTCTTTATAAACTGCCCAATCAGGCATTCCTTTATGCAAGGCAACATAAACTAATACATGCCGAGTTACTCAATAGCTAATAGGCACCAATAAAACTGGTGCACCAAAAATATTTTTTAAAGAGTTTTATATTTGTTGTTAAAAGGGGGCTAGTATATCATGGAAAAATATCAAAACTTCTTTGGATATTCCCACACTTACCTTAAAGTTTATGATTTAAAAACAAATTAAACATATTTTGGGTTAAAAATAGCCATCCTCACACTTAATCACAGGCTGCCTTAATACACGTCCCAATAACAAGTGTATAGGTGTTTTTGTAACACAATTACAGAAGTGACAAAAACTTTGCAACAAGGTAAACAAATCTAGACATGACTTTTTCATTTCTGTGTAACAATCTCTCTAAATAAAAGACTGTTACAGACAGAAATGGAGAAATATCCAGCACATACCATCAGAGAAATTCTGCCCCTTCCTCACTTGGAATGTATTTCTGCAGTCAACACGTAAATTTGCTTCACGAGTGATTCCCTAAAATTTCTAGTTGCTCCCAGTGTTTTTACATGAAGGCTGTTACTACAACTTCAAAGTATGCTGGCAATAAATAATATATTATTAAAATTACACAAGTGCAACAAAATCAAATTCCAAAAACTTACAGTTCTGTGTTTATCTCCTTTCTCCACGGAAATGTCAACCCTTCCCAAGCTCCGCTTTTGTAATTATATACTGCCTTCAATCAGGTGGGAGGGATCCAAAGTCTCAAACCCTTCACAGTGGTTTCCATTCTTGGGTGTGCATTGGAATCACCTGAAGGACTTTTTATTAAAAGTCATCATGACTCATCTCTAGAATCTAAGTTAATTGATCTGGGGAGGTGCTCCCAATAATTAAATGATCTCAAAGCTCCCCAAGTGATTTTCATTTGCAGTCAGGGCTAAGAAGGCCTGTTCTAAACCTAATATACATTCAAACTGAAATAAGACATCTTGGGCTCTTAATTTCTTTTACATCAACTGTTGGTTTTCATATAGAAGACAAGCATTTAAAGGTTTAGCAACTGAAGTCATAGCCACAAAAATTATGTGCTATCCTTAGTTTCAGAATTTTTTTTGCCAACTGACATGTTAAATGAACCAGAAAACATTCACCTACATTCTTACCCTGTAATGAGAATCAGAAGACAGACTAGACTTGCTAAGAGAGAATCCCAGCGCCTCAGAACTTCCTCAGCTGTATTTGAGAAAGTATGAGTCCTTCCTGATTTGTCCTACTTCGACATCTCGCTTTACTAAAAGTTTTGAGTGACTGGCCACCGCCTACAAGTGTTAGCACTCAACCAGATAAGATGAAGAAACAGTGCTGTGCTGGAAAATGTTTAACTAGTTCCCCTGCGGTGAGATGGGGTGCATAAAGGGTTTGCAGTGTTTGCTGCTTTTCATAGCACATATACTCCCACTCCCACTGCAGTTGATTTTAAGCTATCAATGGTTTAACAACTGGCTTGCAAAATTTTTTGAAAATTTTACAATTTCTTGAGCCAGTAAAGCCAGGCCCAGGATTCCACTGTAAAATTATTAACGTTTGTGTATCAGAGTCCTTGCTTGTCAAGAATCAACATTTAATTGCATCTGGCTTATTACTTGACATATATCTCCCTATGAATATCAGTTTGAAATTTTTGATTCACAATTGACATGAAGAACATTCCCCAGTTGAGGATATACTTAAACTATGTTTTATCCATAATTGAGGTTCAACAATTCAGAGGGAAAAAGATAAAGTAGATAAGATTTTAGTGACTTTAAGAAAGAAACCATCAAAAGAAAGGGTTTCTATGATGAGATGAATTCAGCAGTAAACCCTGAGAGTCAGAGATGACATGCTATTATTAGTAGAGTTCAGAATGACAACAGATATGGAAAGTTATGTAGATCCAGCTCATTAGTGCAAGAAGAAGTAAAAAAAATCTTATCAATGAGCTAAATGATCTGCATAACTAAACTTAGTGTCAAAAATGCTATAGGCTCCACTATGTGAAGCTAGAGGAGAATCCATTCTCTTTACTTTTGAGAGTGAAAGACTATCAGAAAAACTGGTAATGAGGCCGGGCACAGTGGCTCATGCCTGTAGTCCTAGCACTTTGGGAGGCCTAGGTGGGTGGATCACTTGAGGTCAAGAGTTCAAGACAAGCCTGGCCAACGTGGTGAAACACCATCTCTACTAAAAATGCAAAATTGTGGCACTGTTTACAATAGCGAAGACCTGGAACCAACCCAAATGCCCATCGATGATAGACTGGACAAGGAAAATGGGGCACATATACACCATGGAATACTATGCAGCCATAAAAAAACAATGAGTTCATGTCCCTTTTAGGGGACATGGATGAATCTGGAAACTATCATTCTCAGCAAACTGAAACAAGAACAGAAAATCAAACATCGCACGTTCTCACTCATAGGTGGGTGTTGAGCAATGAGAACACATGGACACAAGGAGGGGAGCATCACACACTGGGGTCTGTTGGTGGGAGGCTAGGGGAGGGACAGCAGGGGCTGGGGAGGTTGTGGAAGGATAGCATGGGGAGAAATGCCAGATATAGGTGACAGGGTGATGGAGGCAGCAAACTACCTTGCCATGTATGTACCTATGCAACAATCCTGCATGATCTTCACATGTACACCAGAACCTAAAGTACTATATATATATATATATATATATATATATATATATTTATGCACACACACACACACACACACAAATTAGCTGGGCATGGTGGTGTGCGCCTGTAATCCTAGCTACTATGGAGGCTGAGGCACAATTGCTTGAACCCAGAAGGTGGAGATACAATGACCTGAGATCACACCACTGCACTCCAGAGACTGGGCAACAGAGCGAGACTCCGTCTCAAAAACAAACAATAAAAAAAGAGTTGGTAATCAGAATCATTAACTGGAAAAGTTTAAGAGTACTCAGAGAGGTCTTTGGTAGGGACTGGAGTTTCAGAATAAGGAGTCAGAGACTTAGAGCTATCAGGATCCAGCCTAGCTATCAATAGGTTAACATTAGATTGCTAGGGACATACAGGTAATTTACATTTCATCATCCCACTCCTGCAATTGCATGTATAGGCAGAATAGCATAGTCTCAAGAGTGTAATCAGGATCAGTCTAATTCCCAGCTCCACCACTTAATATCTGTGTGTGACCTTGGAACATTTTTCTGTATACTAGTTTTCTCCTCTATAAAATGTAGATAATGATAGTACCCGCTTCATTGGATTATTACAAGATTTAAATGAGATGTATGTGCAAAACATTCAGCATAATGCCTTCATGGAGCATTCTATTATTTTTGGGTAGAGGCCATGACGAAAATGTGGGCAAAAGATAATATAGGTGAGTTACATAGCATTGTCTACTCTTGAAGGAAAAATATGTTAAAGAAATGAAATATCTCACCCAAGATCAGATAGTTAGCAAATTGTAATTCAGAATTTGAACCTGAATCAGCCTGACCCTGAAGCTTCTGTTTTTCCCACACACGTATGGGAAAATGTCCTATCTCCCAATGGCAGAGGGCGTAATAGTACAAATGGATTCTCCAAGATGCTTACTTATCTTGGAGGTAGTTTAGATGACAGATATAATGCTAAGCTGTTTTTTTTTAATATATACATAAAGAAAGATTGAAGTTATGACAGGGACACAAGCAATAAAGAATCCCTTCTAAATCCTGATTAAAGCCAAATTTCTTTTGTTATGTAATTTCCACTTTTATTTTAGATTTAGGGGGTACAGGTGCAGGTTTGTTACGTGAGTATATTGAATGATGTTGGGGTTTATTATGATTGATCCCATCACCCAGGTACTCAGTATAGTACCCAGTAGTTTTTCAACCCTTATCCCATCCTCCCCACTTCCCTCCCTGCTCTAGTAGTCCCCATTGTGTATTGTTGCTTTAAAAATGCAGAGCACTCATTGCCCACCCACACTATTTTCATCAACCTTCATGGTCTTCTGAAGGTGGTAGTTTCCATTCCTTTGCCCTTCCCACTGACCAGTCCTGCAAACCAGCCCCACTAGCAAAAATATTTCATGAATAGCTGAACCCATAGTTCCTACCTAAAAAATAATAAGGTGTGGTGGCTCATGTCTTTAATCCCAGCACTTTAGGAGCCTGAGGCAGATGGATTGCTTCAGCTCAGGAGCTTGAGATCAGCCTGGGCAACATGGTAAAACCCTGTCTCAACAACAACAAAATACAAAAATTAGCCGGGTGTGATGCTGTGCACCTGTGGTCCCAGCTACTTGGGAGGCTAAAGTGAGAGGATCACTTAGGCCCAAGAGGTTGAAGCTGCAGCAAGCTGTTATTGTGCCACTGCACTCTTGGCTGGACAACAGAGCAAGACCCTGTCTCAAAAAACAAACAAGCAAACAAAACCTCTGCAATAACTCTACAAAAAGGACAACTCCATGAACCTGGTACAATGCATTAGAGTAGATCCCTATCTGAAGCTGAACTTGTAATTCACCTTTCACTTTGACAAAAAATTCATATGAAACGAAAACAGAACTCTCAAAGCATATCTGAAATATGTGGATAGCTTGTTAATTGGATAATAAACTCTTGAGACAGTTGCAATAATGTACAGCACTTTTTATTTGGATTAGGGTATAAACCAACATGTTGAAAGTGATACAAACTGATTGCTCAGAATAAAGAAATGATAGCATGATAAAGGCTAACTGGAGAAAACAGACCTAGAGCAAGATTAATTTGTTTAGAAGCACAATTTGAGTCCCAATTGCATATTTCTTTTTCACTGGGCAATTTTCTATCCATTTTTTCCCTCTCTTATTATTTGCTCTTTACAGACAGGCTGGAATGCTTCCAGTTTAAATTTATTACATTTTAAGTGGCCTGGTTTATTCCTATACCATTGTGTTATGAGTAATCTGAGGTTGTTTCACATGTTGTTGAATCTTCCTGTTTCACCTTTTGCACAAATTTGCACAATGCTTAATTTGAATGAAACAATATCTCTTCAACCTTGAATTGTGAGACTATTGGAACTTCTTTTGGCTGAAAAGTTTAATTTTCCTTTGTGTAGAAAAGATAGGGAGTGATAAAAATGTTAAGTGAATATAAACTCTTAAAGTGTTATCAAATAATACTTAACTATACTGATGAATAGCGGTTAATACTAGCTAAGTTCAATATTATGTTAATATATAATATAATGTCAGGTTAACTTACTTGGAGAGAAATCAAGTTGCTAAAAATATAGGGGGATGGAAGACAGATAAAATATTGTATTCTGTACTGGCCCTTAATAGTGAGCTATGTCTTCTGTCAAAATGATTAAAAGTGATGATAAATTATCTATTGCCTCATAACTAAGATGAAGGTAATAAGGTTTATGTTTGTTTGTTTGATTAATTAGATTGAGCTTCTACTATGTACTCAGGGCTGGGGTTTTAAAAATGTCTTTTAAAAAAAGTCATCCCTCAATAAGTTTTATGCAGAGTATGATGTATATCAAATTTGAACACATCCCTCTTTGGTGGTTTTCCCTGGATGGATATCCAATAGTTGAACTCATGCAATTCAAGAAACATCTGAGGTCCTAAATTTTTTTTTTTTTTTCAGGAAAGATGTGGTAGATTATTGGATTTTCTCATTTTGGAAGTGACAGCATATTGCTATTCTTTATAAAGAAATAAACCCTGAAAAAATGATCTTTATAATTTTACAAAATGTATTACTATCATTACTTATTTATGAACCCTGCTAATGGTAATGTTTGGTTAAAATGCTATCAGTTCCTAAGAGGAGATATAGCACACATTTAGTAATTAATAGGTATTCTTATAACAAAATAATCATGCTACAGATTGACTCTGCTTGTTGCATTCAGTAAAGCCTTAAAATAAAGCAGGCATGGATTATAATAGTTATAATAGGTAGTTTACATAGTAAGCTACTAATAAAATAATATATTTTTAATACTTGCTAGTGCTGGGCGAGAGAAGGAGTTCTGATAAGGGTGAGACTGAGAATGAAGGCACTGTCCTTGCTTTGTTAGACAAAAGAGGCTAGGAATTAAAAAAAATCCTGCATTCTTGATTCAAAAAGTTCAAAGTTCATTTAAATAACAACTGTAGTGTTAATGAGTCTGGGACAAACAATGAATTAAAACCTGTCTTCATAATAAAAAGACTGAGGAGGAACTACATTTTAAATATAAACTTATAGGCAAAGCAAACATAGGGTTTTAAAATGTCATTTAAAGTAATAGTTTCATTTTTCACTAAAGACTGCAAAGAATTATATTTTCATTTAATTAACTTGCAGCCTCAGTCATCAACATTAGAACAGAACACTATAAAATGATAAGTTGAAACTAGGATGTGCTAAATGCAAAATGATTTTATCTAATGTTTTCAGAGATGCTCTTTAAAAAGGCTTTACCACACATTATCTACTTCTCACCTCCCTATCTTGCCTTTGCCTAGCAACGATGTAACATCAAATTCTTTGCTGCTCTCAAACAAATATTACCTTAATATTTGTTTCCTATCTTTATGATCTGCAATTTGGTTGTTAAAATGATTTGGCAAATGCTTTTGCTTTACTACAGATGGAAGGGGGCAGGGTTTAATGGCTCGATGTAAGCACAAGCCAGAATAGTAACTGTGTTAGTAGCGATGGCAAGAGTCACTGAACCAGTGTGGACAAAACAAATGTTTGAATGAGTAACTGGCTGAATAGCATGAAATGTCAATGTCCTCAGCAAAGTTTAACAGAAAATGAAAATAATTTGAAGGAAAAATATGTATGTTGTGTGAAAAGCCTTTGAAAAGATGGGCTTCACTATGTGAACTGAATATTAACAAATAAGCATCTCAGGAATGCTAAGAAGGAACATAGTTAGCCATGTATATTTCTGTGCTGATCTAGCATCTAAACCAACTTGGGTGGAATGTAATTTAATACTCGAAGATCACAGTTCTGCTGGGCTTTGCGCTGATCAGTGGGAAATAACAGTAGTAGCTACTTACTCATCACTCTGTCCCCTGCACCCTCCCCCCCATCAAAACTCCAAAAGATTCACTCTAATATTCTAAAAGGAACTGGCCACTTAAAATTAAAACTATTTACTACCTGCAAAAAGTTTATCAAATAACTTGCTGTTGACCTTGCTTACATAGTTAGTGTTTGTGTTGAGGTGTGCTTGTTATCTTAATAGAAAAGTTCTTACTACAAGAAAAGTGAAAACAACATTTCTTTGTGCATTTCTTAGTAATAGATATAATAAAAGAAGATTGAAGTCTATTTGATGTCTGTGTCTTTTTCTTTTTCTTTTTTGGTTCCTGGACAAAAAAAAAGTCTTTTTTATTTCCTAGGTGGAAAAACTACATTTTAACTAAATTAAATTATCTTTAATTTATCAAAAGTCTGATTTATATTTCCCATAGTGCATTTGTACTTCTTAAATATATGTGCTTAAAACATTAAAAACTCTTTTAATGGACCCCTCAAAGACACAGTGTTTTCTGTTCATTCGGATATGATCTGAACTCCTTAGTGCTAAAGAAATATGGATTTTAATTTGCTTATCTTCACTGGAAGTAGTCTTTAAAATGGTAAGGAAACAAAATCACCTTTTAATAGACATTTTAAAATTAGTTTCTGAGTACATAGTAACCCATTTCTCTCTTCTACTTTTGTAATATATGTTTTGTACTTGCTGTTAACTACACACGCACATACACACACACATACACACACACACACAGTTTGGAAGGACAGGAGGGGAAAATTCATTTTATTGTCTCATTACCTTTAACATTACAGAAATTCATGGGATGTTTTATTTCTCAGTTGAGTGATCTAAAAATTTATATCCAGAAAACATGTCAGAGAGAAGGAAGAAGTGAAGGTGTGAGGAAAGGGACAGGAAAGGAGAGGAAGGATGAAAATTACACTATCCTAAAATAGAGACCCAAATCATTTGTTTATCTCATTATGGAACTTGGCTAAGCCATTTGAGCTCTGATATATAAGGAAAAATATGAAATTTTAAAAGCAAATTAACTATTCTCCCTACTTTGTTGTATGCTTAAAATTTTTCATAATAAATGTACATGAAAAAACTGTCTTAATCCTAAGTCTATAGATTTTTTAAAAATTTCATAAAGTAGATTTCTACACTTACTTCCTTAGATGAGATTTCAGTGGACCACATTGGACAGAGCAAATACTCAAATTACTATCATTAAAAATGAAATAAAATGATCAAAAGTAGGAAATTTTATGGGAGTTTGGAGAAAGAATAGATTAGGCTGAAATGGATAAATTGGGAGAATTTTGAATGGAAAGTGGCATTTGGAATGGAATTTGAAAAATGGTAGGAAGAAGTTTGGAGGGTATTTAAAGGAGAAAAAAATGAAAAAACCAGAGAAGTGGAAAAATTTTGTGATTTCAAGGGAAAGAGGTTGTCCAGTATGGCTGGAACACAAGGAACAAAGAAGTACTGAAAATAATGAATGAGATCTAGTATTTGACAGCACATTTCCCCTGTGTAGGATGATTTTCATGCTAATTGCCTCCCCACTTCTATTTCCCATTTTTTCTTGATATAATGATGTTTTAGATGAAGATTATTATCATGAATTTGTTTCTTACATTTATGTATCTTATTTTTCAGTCATTATTTTAGACATTTCTATTACTTTTCAAATCATGTTAATATCAATTTTTCATAAGTTAACTAATTCATTATATATCTAATTTCTACTTATTATTATCTAACTTCTACTTATGTATCTAATTTCTACTAATTTTTCCATTTTTTTCTTGCTTAGCTGGCACTGCTTTGAATAATATTTCTGGTTGGTTGAAGGAGTGATATACATTCTAAATGCTTACATGCTTCAGAATGTGTTAATTGCCATCACAGATGAATTATAACCTTCATGTTTCAATTGCAGTTTCTTCCACTTGGAACTTTGTAGATATTACTATATTTGTCATATTTCTTTTTGTATTTAGAAAAAAAAAACAGGGTGACTACAATCAATAATAACTTATTATACATTTAAAAATAACTAAAAGAGTATAATTTGATTGTTTGTAACACAAAGAAAGAAAAAATGCTTGAGGTAATGGCTGTGGTGGTGACAGCAGAGATCATTTATCCTATATGCTTTCCACTTATGGCACTCAGCGAAGTCACCTTACCTTCTTTACAGGCTCTGTGCCCTGTTCAAGAAGTCCTTGGGAAATGGCTACACCTATCTTCTCTAAAGGCTTTTATGACCATTGCTCCTAAATACCAAAAGGTGCTGCCAGTCAACTCTTCTCTTGCCTCTCATTGATATGGTGACATTGTGTTTCCCTTAGTTGGTCTTAAGCTGTACTGGGAGAGAAACAGATATTGCCTGCATGAAGTGGACTGATCTATTTGCTTCAAACAAGAGTCATTCACTTATCCTCCTCTCCTGTAGTGGTGTGTGGAAGGCAGGGTGGGTTCACGCTGTAAGAGATCATGTTCTTGGAATGCATTCATTATGGCCTAAAACATTTTTAAAAAGACATGATTTGAAAATATCTTTTTCTATATTTATTCAAGATTCTGAATAGTAAATTTAACATGACCAGAAAATGAATTATGGTAAGACTTGGATTTGTGGTTATCATCAACAAAGCAGAGTCAGAACTCTCAAGAGGGTCATTGGAAGCTAATATTCATGGGTGGCATGATGAATTATATAGCATCATGAATAACGATGTGAATGCATGATATCAGGGATCTAATCTTTTTTTTTTTTTCTTTTGAGACGGAGATTCACTCTGTCACCCAGGCTGGAGCGCAGTGGTGAGATCTCGGCTCACTGCAACCTCCACCTCCTGGGTTCAAACGATTCTTCTGCCTCAACCTCCTGAGTAGCTAGGATTACAGGCATGCACTGCCATACCTGGCTAATTTTTGTATTTTCAGTAGAGATAGGGTTTCGCAATGTTGGCCAGGCTCGTCTCGAACTTCTGACCTCAGTTGATCCACCCACCTCAGCCTCCCAAAGTGCTAGGATTATAGGCATAAGCCACCATGCCCAGCCCTCCTATTGCTTTAATATGGACATTGTGATTAGTAATGTACTGCTACCTTTTACTAATGATGGGAGATACAGAATTAACTGGAAATGGCTTATCTGATAAAGAATATGAAGCCACAGTTCCTAAACCATTTTTCTAGAGATTCTGTTGGACACTATGAAGAATCTTTACAAGTACTTAATAGACAATAAATAAAAACACAAATGTCTCTTCTCTACCTACTATTCTAAGTCATCATAAACAATTGCTGAAATTCAGCTGGGCACATGGCTCACACCTGTAATCTCAGCATTTTGGGAGGCCAAGGCAGGCAGATCACAAGGTCAGGGGTTCAAGACCAGCCTGGCCAATATGGTAAAACCCTATCTGTACTAGAAATACAAACATTAGCCAGGCATGGTGGTGGGGGTCTTGTATTCTCAGCTACCCTGGAGGCTGAGGCAGGAGAATCACTTGAACCTGGGAGATGAAGGTTGTAGTGAGCTGAGATCATGCTACTGCAGTCCAGCCTGGGTGACAGAGTGAGACTCTGTCTGAAAAAAAAAAAAAAAGAAATGTAATTCACCTGGGTCCATTAATTTAGTAATACTTTCTTTAAAAATCAAATTGTTTCTACAAATAGGGACCCTGCAAAAAAATTATTTTCCTTGAGTCCTACATGTCCTATGGGCAGCCCTTCAATGAAGATAATTCATATTTTCTCACCTTAATTTTATCTATAAGGTGAGATTTAATGTCATCAGCCACAAGTGAAAAAGGTGATGTTTTTGTGGTGGTGCGAAAGAGTTGGTGAAGATTTAAAACAATCACTAATGAGAATGAGACACAGCTCTGTTTTGGCCACATAAAATGAATCATGGCGAGTTTTAAGAATTTGGCTAAGTGTGAAGACCATGAATCTGTACTGAGCACTCTATATGTTTGAGGAATTTTATTCTAGCAATTTTCAACAGATCATATATAACAGCAGAAAAGGCAGACAGTGAGATTAATTCTAGACTGAAGACTGGCCAGATAGTTGTAGCAGAAGGACATGAATCCCACATATTAAGAGACATTTGGGTGATCAGTCATGAGTTTCAAGATGAGTGTTGATGGAATGTAAGAGAGGAGTAAAGTAGTAGTTCTTGGAGACAAAACCCAGAGTAGAACCAAAGGTTGGAGACTTTTAGGATGATAACAGAATAAGAGATAGAGAAGAGTCAAGTGCCAGCACCTTCTATACTTTGACAAGAAACGGGGAGTTCATGGTTGTATAAGAAGACATCATAAACCTCCTAGGGAAAGCGTTTAGCCACAAAGATTGATGAGTAGTGGTGCATTACTTTTCTATTGATGCTGTAACAAGTCACAGATACTTTGAGGCTTGAAACAACACAAACATTATGTTATAGTTCTTGTGGTCAGAAGTTCAAAGTCAGTTTCACTAGGCTAAAGTGAAGGTGTCATCAGAACTGCACTACTTCTTGAGGCTCTAGGGGAAAATCTGTTGCCCTGCCTTTTCCACTTTGTAGAGGCCACCTTGCCTTTCTTGGTCCATAGACCTTTCCACCATCTTTAAAAACAGTATCCTTTCTTCTCTCTGACCTCTGCTTCTCTCCTTATTATTTCTTTTCCTCAAACTCTTATCTTTCTACTTCCCTCTTCTAAGGACCCCCGTGATTACAATGGACCCACCCAGATCACCCAAGATAATCTCCCTTAGCTCAAGACCCATAGCTTCATACATGTGCAGTCTCTTTTATCATGTAAGTTAACATATTCACAGGTTCTCAGGAATGGGATGAGAAAATTTTGGGGAGTGGACGTCATTCAGCCTCCCATAAATAGTGTATTGAAAGAATGAATATTTCTGCTTGGAGTGCTCTGGGGGTGAGGGGACATTTGTAGTCACCAGAAAGGGCAGGATTTTGCTAGGGCTAGAAAAAGGAAAACATATACTATGTCAATTTTGAGCCCCATCAGAGAACAGTGCTAGGAGATTCAGCAACAGGAGTCTGTAGTGGAAGCTTCCAGACAAAATGGCTGGGCTTTACATTGTTTATTTAATCAATAGAATAAAGCAAATTTGCAATGCCTGAGATATAGTTTTTTTTTTAATGTTTGCATTGTTTTTTTCATTTATAAGAAAGGCTATTCTATTTTATGACAAGCTTCATACAATTGAATGGAAAGCATTCCTATTTCCTTGAAAATGTATGACTTTAGATTCTGAAACTCAAGAAATTTATTATAGTGGAAGGCAATGTGTCTGTATTTCATATATTGCATAATATTTATATTTCTTAGACTCAAGCTGAATAGAATGAGAAAGTCAATATCATTATATCAACCTTAAAATGGTACTTTTGCAAGAAAGTAAAACAAAACAAACAAAAAAGAAAACGAGAAAAACAAAATAAAACAAGAACCAAAAAACCAACAACCCTGTGTGTAAATATCCTAGAAAAATTCTGGATATTCTAGTTCCATAATTAGCAAATTATTTCAATATACACTTTGTTATTATTTTATTTCCACACCCTCAAACTTTAATTTCTTTAGATAAATTGATCTGAGATATAATTACAGAAGAGCTGATATTTGTTGAACAGTTAAAGACTCAGTGTGGCATAATTTCTGCCCCTTCTTATTGGTGGTCAAGGGTAAATTTTTTCAATCTTTTTCTTTAATTTTTATCAAAAGTGGTATGGATCCATTTTGGATGAAACCTACTTAATATAACCTTGGTTTTAAGCTTTTCATCTCTTAGGCATTTAGAATTATCATTGTTTTTTCTTTTTAGCTCAAAAAGTTAAAACAAAAAGGAGGATGATGAGAGCAACCCCCCTGCTTTCAATGTTGAGTGAGCTGTGAGTATGGTAGTCTTTCACTGTTATTTCTTTTTTTTTTTT
>NW_022436944.1:14518363-14631240 GCF_009761245.1 Sapajus apella | reverse complement strand
TTTTTTTTTATGTTTGGGGAATTCATTTTTTTTCTCCCATTTATTTATTTTATTGCATTTTCAGTTTTGGGGTACATGTGAAGAACATGCAAGATTGTTGCATAGGTACACACGTAGCAGTGTGATTTGCTGCCTTCCTCCCCATCACCTACATCTGGCATCTCTCCCCTTGCTATCTCTCCCCAGCTCCCCACCCCCCACTGTCCCTCCCCTATTTCCTCCCAACTGACCCCAGTGTGTAGTGCTCCCCTCCCTGTGTCCATGTGTTCTCATTGTTCAACACCCGCCTATGAGTGAGAACATGCGGTGTTTGATCTTCTGCTCTTCCGTCAGTTTGCTGAGAATGATGGTTTCCAGGTTCATCCTGTTATTTCTAACTGTGACCCAACTGTAAGAAGCACTTTCATCTGCAGTGCCAGTTTCATCTTCTCTATTAGCAAAACTTACAGGAAATAGTCTAAGTCTACCTGCCCTTCTAGTACTGTCAAAGCATCAGCAATTTGTCTTTCAAAAAGACACAGGGGACAAATCACTGTTTTCTTCTTCAGTATAACTAAGTGAGCGGATTCAATATAAACGTAAAGTGTTTATCTTTTTCTTTCTGGCTTTTCCTATGCAGACTTCTTTTTCACCTTATGTGCCTTATAGCCAAATGTCAGAAACTTTTCACATGAACTTTACAAAGCTATAAGTAACCTGTAAATGTTGGGTAAATAAATTTTTTTCCAAGTATGAGAAGGTCCATCAGATAGTTCACCCATAACCTATAGGAAGTTAGTTTAAATCTGGGGTCTGGAAAGAGAAAATATTGAGTCAGTAGGGTGATTTTATTATTTCACAGTGCACAACCAAAATGAAAATGAGAGCTTTCTTTGTTTTGGATTGAGTTTTATCATCTTAGTGTAGTGAGATTGACTATCCACTGATATTTGATGAAGTGACTATTCCATTGTCTGGATGTGCTACAGTTTATTTATCCATTTGCCTATGGAAGAACATCTTGGTTGCTTTCAAATTTGGCAACTGTAAAGAAAGCTGCTATAAGTAAAGCTACCAAAAACTATAGTAATTGAGACAGTGTGGTATTGGCAATAGAATAGGCAGATAAACAGAACATAATAGAGAACCAAGAAATAGAGTCACATAAATATATAGTCAAGTGATCTTTGACAAAGGAGCAAAAGTAATGCAATGGAGAAAAGATTAGTCCTTTTAACAAATGGTTCTGGAAAAACTGGACAGCCATAGGCAAAACAAAAGCATTCAGACACAGACCTTATATCCTTCACAAAAATTAACTCAAAACTCAAAATGGATCATAGACCTAAATGTCAAATAAAAAGCTGTAAAACTCCTAGAAGATAACACTGGAGAAAATCTAACCCAAATTCTTGAGTTTGATGATCAATTTTAGATATAACACCAAGGGCACAACTTATAAACGAAAAAGTTGATACACTGAACTTCATTAAAATTAAAAATGTCTCTTCATGAAATACATTGGCAAGAGAATGAAAAGACAAGCCATAGACTGGGATAAAATATTTGATAAAGGACTCTTATCCAAAATATACAAAGAATTCTCAAAATTGAAAAATAAGAAATTTAACAACCTGATTTTAAAAAGGACCATAATCTTAAAAGAGAATTTGCCAAAGAAGATATGCAGGTGGCAAGTAATTACATGAAAATATGTTCCACGTTATACATCACCAGGTAAATACAAATTAAAACAACAGTGAGATATCCTACACACCTATTAGGATGACTAAAATCTAGAACATTAACAATACCAAATGGTGACAAGGATGTGGAGCAACAGGTACTCTCATTTATTGACAGTAGAAATGCAAGCTGGCATAGCCACTTTGGAAGACAGTTTGGTAGTTTCTTACAAGGTATATTAATATACCTTTACCTATGGCCAAGCAATTGTGCTTTTTGGTATTCACCCAAAGGAGTTGAAAGCTATGTCTACACAAAAGCCTACATGTGAATGTTTATGTCAACCAGCATTTATTAATAAAATTATATATATATATATATATATATATATATATATATATATATATCTAGAAATGTTTAAAATAGTAAAAGTATACATTGTTTCCTGACATTTTGTTTTGGAGACAGTAGGTAAGTTTGCATGTATGTGTGTGCACTGTAAAATCATATGTTTAAAATACATTTTAAACATATGATTACTTTAACACATGGGGTTTCTTGGGAAAATATTACAATGGTATTTTCTTTGTACAGGTAAACTCTGAGTGTAATGCATGAGGGACGAGTATCACAAACTGATACTGAATAAACAGGATCAATCTTGTTAAAATTTCTATTTAGGTATGAAATGAAAACTGCAGGCAACACCCCAGAGATGTCATTGGAATACACTTGTGAGCTATATGCAACATGAAATTGCCCTAATAAATTTCTGTATCCTACTGCCAGTCTATTTTCTCTAGCAACCTTTTTGCAACCTCAAGATTAACACATAATGTAAATATTTATATCAATAAAGAGCAATATGTTTAGTTACTTAATAACAATTATATATTTCATTGAATAGTAAGTTCTCCTATTGTTGCTAATAAATGTAGTTTGAATAATTTAATCAACATAGGTTATTTATTTAAAAGTCTTCAAATACAAGAATGACTTTTAAGAGAAAAGTGAGTTAAAGGATGCTGTCTCTTCCTTACTAGGTCCCAGACCCCTTGGAATATAAACCTGGATTCTGGCACAAGGTGCAGATCAAGTTTTTGTCCAGGAAGAAGAATCAAAAAGGCCTTTCCCTCTAATTTGGGGGCACATAAATACATCATCACAATCCAAACAGTCAAGTTAGTGGGAGAGAAAGTAAGAAGCTGACACTGACACACAATTGGACAATTTACTGCTCCAAAATTAGCCTTCTCTACTGTTATTTCACAAACAAAACTTCTTTAAAAAACTCTTATTTTGCAAGTCTTTTTGCAACATGTGCAGAATGTATATATAAAGTAAGAACCAGAGCAGGAAGCTTAAGACTGGAAATTTAAATAGATGTTTAAGGAGTTGCGAAGAATTTTTTAAAAATTGATTTAAAAATTGTTCAGGTATAATAATCTGAGTCATTATGCAGCAAACCACCATGGCACATGTATACCTATGAAATGAACCTGCATGTTCTGCACATGTATCACAGAACTTGAAGTAGAAAAAAAAAAAAGAATAGGTTAGCAAAAATTTTAGCACTAAAACAACTGACCAGCGAAAGCAAAATAAAAATATACATAATAATGTATTACTCAGAAAAAAATAGTAATAAACTAAGTAAAAGTAATTTAATGTATTAAATGTATTACCTTGACTAATTAGTAGACTCAGACTAATTTTATATTGAGAAGTCTAATTCAATGAGTTAGCAAATATTTTAACAGTAGTATCATATGATAATCCCTAATAAAATTATCATTTAAGTTGATTGTTGAACGTGAGTGCTATGAAATTCTTGTTGCTTTTTGGGGGACTTACAGTATTAAAACACCATAGGAAATGGGTAGTGACAAGGAAAGTAGCTCCTAGAGAACAAAAAGACAGAGGATATCGGGAGAAAGATATCCTCAAAATTTTTTTAAATTACATTTTCACGTTTAATTTTGAAACTGACTCAATTGTCTTACAGAACTCATATTTATGGGGTTTCCTTAAATAAACATAGAAATTGACCCTCCCAGTCTTAAAACTTAAGAAATTACATCTGTCATATATGATTTCCTTTTTCTGAAAAGCAACCATCAGGACTCTCTAACAGTATCAAGGAAGTAAAACTTACCAGATCACCACATTTGGACAATAAGATGTCAGACCCCTCACTCATCATAATTGCCTAAGTGACCACTGCTTCCTGTTGGCCAACCCATCTTCCTTATTCCTCCCTAATTCCTGTGTTCCTGCATGTAGTTACATTTTTTCCCCTGCTGTATAAATCCCTAATTTTAATTGATTGAGGCTATGGATTTGAGACTGATCTATTCTCCTCACCTGCATACCCAAATAAAGACTTCCTCCCTGGCAATACTTGTTGTTTCAGTGATTGACATTCTGTGCAGCAAGGGGCAAGACCTAGACTAGACTCCTGGCATTTTGGCAACAATTTTATCTAAAATGTTTACATATAGAGTGAGAAAAATGGGCATTTCTTCATCACATTTAAATCATACACAGTCTCTCAACAAAATGACCTAAGCCTTGGATTTGTTCATCTTTCTGTTCACATTTCCAAAGATGTTTATCTGGCTCCATTACTGAAAATACTTTGAGTAAATACATTTCTCTGGAAGGGAAGAAAAAATTAATTAGGATCATTCATCTTTGGAGATTGAACCTAATAATAAAGCACAGTGGAAATCACCATAACAATGTAAATACTTTCCAGAGGACCTAATGATTCTCTTTCTCCTTGCTACATTCTCCACTGCCCTGATCCAACAAATCTGCAAATGTAGAAGATACACTGTAGCATGTGAGCAGAACAGCCTATTGAGAGGCAGCCTTCACGCTCTGCTGTGTATTTTGCTGGCTAAGTGTACCCCTCTTTTGCCTGTACTATGTGTATTGAGACTTTTTCCCATCATACCTTCTCTTTATTTTCTGGAGTAGGTTACTTGTACCAGTCATCCACAGTCATACATACTGTACCTGTCAATCAATCCACAACCTGTTGATACCAAGTTTCTGAAGGACTCAGTGCTGAAGCTTTGAGGAAGAACACAGAGCTCATGATAATGAGTATTTATTGAACTGTTACTATGTATTAGATTCTAAGGTAGGAGCTTTACATGCATTCATTCATTTAATACTTTCGGCCATCCAATTATACAATTGAACTAATTTTGTACTAACACAATGCTGAGAAACAGAGACTCAGATAGGCAAAGTTTACATCACAGAGCTAGAAATAGGTAAAGTCCATGTTTGAACTTAGGCAATGTATTAGCCCATTTTCATACTGCTATGAAGAAAGATTTGAAACTGGATAATTTATAAAGAAAAAGAAGTTTAATGGACTCATGTTTCCACATGGCTGGGGAGGCCTCACAATCATGGTGAAAGGCAAAGGAGGTACAAAGGCACATCTTACTTGGAGGCAGGCAAGAGAGTGTGTGCAGGGGAATTGTCCTTTATAAAACCATCAGATCTTGTGAGACTTATTCACTATCATGGTAACAGCATGGAAAAAACCCACTCCTATGATACAGTTACTCCTACCAGGTCCTTCCCATGACATATGGGGATTATGGTAGCTACAATTCAAGATGAGATTTGGATAGGGACACAGCCAACCATATCAGACCTTATGATATACTGTATGGTCTTAACCACTACTATCTCACTGTAAAGAAGAGAAAGAAAAAATATCTAATGATATGTAATTTTGAAATTATAATGGCACATATAAATGTGACCAAGAATGTCCAATTATCCAAAATGAAATCTGGAAAATACACCATGAAATGCTGGTGCAGGAGCTGAGAAGTTACAGTGCAACTTCCTGTTTCTCCTGCTTTGTGATGGGACAAGGCTGTATCCCATCCTAGATCTGTGCAAAGAAGAGTAAGGGAAAAAAGAAACGAGTATAGGTCTATGGAAACAAAGAATCAGACCCACAGATACTTCAGATACTAAAATCAACCAAACTATAGTTAGTGTATTTAATATAATACTATTGAGGGAGAAGAAGAGGAAAAATTAGCTAGGTAGACAGCTAAGGCTAGACCTTGGAGAAGCAGCTTGCCTGAATAATCACAGCTACAGGCAAAAACAGAGCAGCCAGGGGAAAACTCAGACCGCAGATGCGCAGATAGGATCTAGCATAGAAACTTTTTGTTCTTTTGTGTGATTAGCAGGCTCACAGGAAAAAGTTTTCCCCACTTTTCAGATATGTACATGGTGGGCTCCACAGGAGCTTGCATGGGGAGGGAAGTAGCGGGCTTACCTAAAACAAATCCACAATTATACAAACAAAAGAAGCTGCACTTTGTGTTTACCTAGAGACATACTCACAACTACATAGATAAAAGGGAGTTATGCAGACAGCTTTACAGATAAGAAAAGTCACTCAAACAGGTACAGAGATGAGAGGAGTTTCTTATAAAAACTTTTAAACTCAACAGTAAAAGTGGCAACCCACTTGGACTCCTTTTCTTCTGCAGAGAGCTTTCTTCTTTTGCTTATTAAACTTTCCCTCCAACCTCAACCTTTGTGCCCATGCTCAGTTCTCTTGGTTGTGAGACAGTGAGCTTGGATAACACCTCAGACAACAAGAACATTGACCCTGATCCATTTCACTATTATAATATTATAATACTATCATATTGTATTAAATACATTGTATATAATATTTAATACATTAAAAGAGACATAATTCTAAGTATGATTAGGAACAAAATACTGTCTAACATAACTGAATAAATCTGAAAATTTGTCAAATAGAACTTAAGTAAATTTTTAAAATATTAGCATGGAGCTTGAAAGGCAGATTCTAAAATACACAGAGAAAATCAAAGGTCTGAAATTCACTATGATAGTCCTCAGGTAGAATATTTGAAAAACTTAGAAAATATCAATATGCATTAAAAAGCTCCAGTATTTAAAATGTGTGGCATTGTTATAGAGGTAGATAGACTAATGCAATTGAATAGAAAACAGACATACAAATCCATTCATGTGTGACATCTTAATATGACAGTGATGAATTGCTTATCAGAAGGGATAAGAATCCTATTCAGTAATTGCTGAAAGAATAATTGATTACTTTATAGCAGGTACAAAAATCAATTCTTGATGGATTCATGATTTAAATAGGAAAGTCAAAATTTTAAAACTTTAGTAAAAATTGAAGGACAGATTTATCACCTTGCAGAAAAAAAAATGATTTCCTATTCAAGACACAAACAATGCAATCCTTTTCTTAACGTTTGATCAATTTTACTAAATAAAATTGGAATTTTCTGTCTATCAAAAGACACAACAAGGTAAATGGAAAAAGCCGAAACCTAATAGAATATATTTGTAATGCATTAAAAAAAAAAAGCATACATAGTCAAAACGTACATATAACTGAAAGGAAGCAAGAAAAAAGACAAATAATCCGACATAAAAATGAGCAAAATCTAGAAACGAGCATTTCACAAAAGGCAAAACTCAAGAAGTTCATACTCATTTTAAAGGCATTCAATATAATTAGGACACAGAAAAGTGAATATTAAAAAAATGCAATTTCATACTCACATATTATCAAAGATAAAAGTTTTACAATACAGGGAGCATGTACAGTGGCACATACGTGCAATTTCAGCTTCTTGGGAGGCTGAGACAGGAGGATCACTTGAGCTCAGGAGTTTGAGGCTACAGCAAGCTATAATCACACTGTGAATAGCCACTGCATCCCAGCCTGTGCAACATGGTGAGACCCTATCTCTATAAATAAATTGTTTTTTAAAGTTTCATAATACCAAGTATTGGGGAAGATAAGATGTACAGCAATTGAGACATATAAACAAATGATGCAACAGTAAATTAGTATGATCACTTTGAAAAGGCAGTTGATATTATCTACAAAAATTAAACATAAGTATACTCAATAGCCCATGGATTCTACTCATATATACAGTACACTAATGATAGCATCCTGTGCTATAGAAAGGGAATAATTTTGCCACTATAACTTTAAATATAGCTTAGATGATCACTTAAGAGACTATTATTCTTCCTCCTTTTCTCCATTTTAGCAATCTGTAACTTGCCTTGATGTGTTGTCTTCACCTGCTCTTTTGTCATTTCCTTTGCCTTACACTAATAAATTTGGTTTGTAATTATTTATCTACCCCAGGCTTTTATTTACTAATTTGAGTGTCTATCCCTAACTCTATTTCCATATAAAATGGACTTTGATCTATACATCTTCCATATCAAAACAAATTGTCAGTATTTTAAAAGAAATTTAACTGCTTCATGAGGTTTCCAGAATACATGTGCCCAAATATTTACATATTGAAGTACATTTTATTATACTTTGCATTCTTTTCATATATCCTTTTTTATTCCAGTTAATTTCACTGATTTTAAAAATTGTGTGTATAAGTTTGTTATGAATTTTATTGCCAGATAATGAAAAAAATCTATTATTTCAAACCATGTGGTACATAGACAAGTGGTCATTTCACTATAATCTATTACAACTTTCATACATGTCATCATATCTGTGTAAAATCTTCCATAATAAGGGAAGAAAACTTTCTTCAGATAGTGCAGGAACAGTTTGAGTAATCTTTAGATATTTCTTTGACATTCTGTGTTGAAATCAGTAGCAAAGTACTGAAGGGAAGAGGAAGGGATGGGGAGTCTATGGACCTGTGTGTGAGAGACATCAATGGACTAGGACTAAAGCATACTTCCAGGAAGGAGTGACAGGACCCTCTGCAGCCTTCTCCATTACTAGACCCCTCCTCTATATCTGGGCACCTGCTGCAGATGGTGATGGAGGGTGAGGAGGCTCATTTTCTAAAAAGCCTATAAGTGCTTCTTTTAAAAAATCCTCCATGGAAATATCAAAAAAAGAATAACGTATGTTGGAAACAGATGCTTGGTGCCACAATGAAAAACCAGCACTGAGACAAAGGATTTTTCAGCAATGCAATTTTTACTTCTAGTACTGTAGGAAGGGTATTCTCGCTAGCCATCTTGCCATGAGAGGACAATGAACAAAGGAAAACAGACATATTTATCCCTTATTCATTTGGGGTTGTCCTTACTGCTGTGTCTGATCTCTGTTGGCTGAAGCCAGACCTCACAATCTAAACTAAAACCCAATTGGCTAATGACTTAAAACTTTTCTAAACAGGTAAAAGCAATGAAGAGCTGGGACATGCCTGGGAGCACATTCAGCACAGATATCTTAGTTAAAATACAAGGACACAGAATGTACTATGTGCTTGTAAGCATGGCATGTCTAACAGCTACATAGGATAGGGCTTAATAAAGAGTTATTAGCACACTTATGATTTATTCTTTAACAAAAAAGGAAATTTTAAAGAGGAACATTTCTACTTCCCAAATGTATCACTTGCTTTCCACCACCACATATTTCTTCTTTTAAAATTTTATTTTATTTTTAATTGACAAGTAATGATTTTATATAGAGTATAATGTGATATTTCCATGCATGTATACATTGTGGAATGAGCACATCAGGCTAATTAACATATTCATTACTTCAGATACTTATCATTTCTTTGTGCCACCACAGATTTTATTGCAGAAAATCAGCAGCTCAGACATCTGAAATGTCACCGTACTAAAATCTTTGTGCAATTTAACACACCATTACATGGAAGGGTTGAGAAATAGAACTATCAAGGTGTTGCCAACGGGCAACACAATGCACATGCAGTCCCAGCCAGGAGATTCTGGAATTCGGTTTAACAAGTAAAGCTCTTAAGGCTGTCAGGGAGGCAGCCAAGACATTCCCTGAATGTTGAAAACAGTAAAGGACCCAGATTTTGGAAATGAGGCTCAGAGCAAATATATCTTATTATTGCAAGCGATTAGGACTCCAGCTCCTAAGTGACCAAAATAAGGATCTTGGGGCAAAAAGGAAGCAAGAAAAAGTCACATTTCCCAGAGCGAAGTGTAAAGTAAAGGCTCAACTACAGTATCCTTGCTGTATGATAGAACCAGATCAAATAAAGCAGAAATGTGATAATGTTTATTAGAACTCAAAATCATAATTTATCAGTGATAAAATCCAAGATAGATAATCTAATAAATATAACTGACTTTACATTTACATTTGCCTGACATTTTAAGCTGTACCATGTTTTTATAGATTATATTGGTTAGAGTGGTAAATGGAAGTGAAAAGACAGTGAAGAAGAAAAATAATCTACTACAAAAGGATCCTCAGGGTAGGAAAAAGAACATTTTATTTTACTGTATGTACTATTTCATTTTTCCCTGAGATAGAGTCTTGCTCTGTTACCCAGGCTGGAGTGCAGTGGTGCAATCTCAGCTCACTGCAACCTCTGACTCCCAGGTTCAAGAGATTCTCCTGCTTCAGCCTCCCAAGTAACTGGAAGGTTCCAGCCACCACGCCCAGCTAATTTTTGTATTTTTAATAGAGATGGGGTTTCACCATGTTGGCCAGGCTGGTCTCAAACTCCTGACCTCGTGATCCACCTGCCTTGGCCTCCAAAAGTGCTGGGATTACAGGCGTGAGCCACTGCACCCAGCCTGTATGTACTATTTCTGTATGAAATAGTCACAGTGCATTAGCAGATTTAAATAAAATTTTCCATTGCCAACAGCAAATTCATTTATGTAGTTTGCCTTATTACTAATGAATATCTGGTTTTTTAATATTGGGAAATACTTTACTTTCAAAAGAGGATTTTAAAATATTTAAAATATAAGCAAATGGTTATATTTTTACAATGGTTATTTTTTTACAGCCTCTTATAAAAGTGATACATCCCATGCTATAAATATAGACTCAGATCCACCTTCAAGTCAGAAAATTGTCGTCTTTCAGAAACATTTCCCAAAGGTTCAGAATTCTACATTGACAGTTTAGCTTTGAGAATCAGAAAAATAGAATTTCAAGCAGCATTGATATTTGAGGGCTAAATTAGGGACATCTCTCCAGAATAATGTCTCATAAAATTTGCCAAATGTTAGACTTAGAGTCTCTGCGAAAGCATTATCTTGAGAAACAACCTTTGAATATTCAAATGGTTTTTCTTAAGAAGTAAGACGGGTATGGGCTCATTTGGTTGAACAGACACTTTCTCTGTACTCAGCTAATTGTGCATAACATTTTACATGAAGCAAATTAGGAATCTTCTGTTATCATTTGGGCCCATACTGCATTATAATAAGCCTTTATTGTTGAGTTAGCCCAGTGCTATATTTCTTACCAAGTTCAACTTAGAGTATACAAAACAAGGATCTACCTGGATATTTTATGAGGTTATTTAAGAGTGTATAGCATTTACTGTCCTCATTCTTCCACATTCCTAGGGTGGGCATGGAAGGCAGAGGACACCAAGTATGAGGGAGAGTCATAATATCTCATTTACTGCCTATTCAACACATTTCAGTACTTAATCCTCAGTCCCAATAAATTAAATCTTTCAAATGATATTGAGTCCTATTAATAAAAATACAATCACAGGGGAAAAGCTTTCTGTTTCTTTCTCTAAAAGCAAAAATAGTTCAAATCCCAGATTTGTGCCTCTCTGACTACTGGTCTTTGGATATGGTTGTGGTCTATGTCTCAGTTTCAGTATGTGCAAAAATAAATGTCTGAACAGATGACCTCTGGGGTCAGTTTTGCTTACCAAGAGATTTGGTTGCTATTTATAGAGGGAGTTAAGAACAATAGTAGAGAATTATAATGTATTGGAAGGAAAAACAGGAGTTTGAGGTTGTCCAAAGAGGTTGTGTGATTAGACAGGAGGCCACAAACAAGAGACACAAATTACAATTCTTCTCTATAAATTAACATGAATTTGTAATCTTTATCAATAATGTGAAATTTTTATATTAGAAAGCTTTTAAATCTGATCTATGTCACAGAGACTATAGAAAACAAAAGAAAAACTGATTTTCATGAGAATAGGCATAGGGGCACTAGACTTTTGCCCCAGACAAAGAAGAAATCAAGAATTTCTCTTCAAATAAAAATATAATGCAATTACAGTATACATAGCCTTCAAACATAGCCTTCAAACATTCCCAGCACTTGAAACAAAATGCCATTGTTATGTTACCTAATATATTGTTACTTAAAATAGATGGTTTCTATAAAAACAAAACGAAACAAAAACCAATGCTTTTTTCTTTCATCCCAGCATCCTAACCAACCTTGAAAACATAACTTTAGGAATGGGATTGTCAAATGACAAAACAAATTTAGTTAAAGATCTATTTGGCTTTCATTTGCAATCCTAATATTAAGTCACACCTTGTTCTATGATATAGAAAGTATTCTGTTGAGAATGACAGAATGATTGGTTTTGTAAGGTGGGAACAAAGAGCAAATTTTTTTCTTAAGCGGATTGGTTAACGTCAGCTTACTATGGGCCGCGTTTCTTGTAAGGGTTAAAGCAGAAGGGACTTCCTTACTGCTGACTGAGGTAGAAAAAACTCAGGTAGACTGAGCTGATTCTGATTGAATCTCCTGTTTTCTGGGAAAATTGATCTATTTGGGAATGTAACTGCTTTGCCTAGTATAAATGACTCTATTTTGATTTGTTTTTGCTTACCCAGGCCCAAGTCAGGAGGCTAGTCTAAAACAATGGCTTTCTATAAACTTTAACAGAAGAAATATAGTTTGTATCACTGTAATAGCAATATAGCACAAAAAGAATTAGATTTTGAGGATTCTTCTTTTTTTGTGGGGAGCCCAAATAATTTTTAGATAAAAGAAGAGTTGTACAAAGACATTTGCAGTGACAGTTTTTAAAATATCCTGGCAGATACACTGATCCTATCAAATCAGGGGTCTATCTTAATTCTCAGCAAACAGAAAGGGATTCCTTTTGGTTCAGAAGCTCTGAGTTTAGATATAAAGATATAAGAAGAACAGTGGCAAAACTTGGTAGGCTCCAAAATAATGCTATTTGTTAAATGCATAGTCCACAGGTACATTCAGAGCAGTACCAATTAAGGATTACCTGATAGCTATAATGACAACATCAGTTTTAACTGTTCATAACCTCAGAAGTGGACTCATTACCTCTCATAATGAAATAAATGGTTAAAAAAAAGGATGAAATATTACATTTATTATTTGCCTATAATGGGTCAATCAATGTGTTACATGGTTTGCCTACATTGCCATTTAATTCTTAAATTACCTTTCAAGAAATGATTATTCTCATTTACAAACAGGTAAACTTGTCCAAGACCACATCAAAAATAAGGGGTTAGGGCTGGGATTTAAGATCAGGTTTCTCTGATGCAAACGTTAATACAGCCATCCCTTGGCATTCAAGGGTTATAGGACCCCCTCACCTACCATGTATACCAAAATCTGCAGATGCTCAAGTCCTTATATAAAATGGAATAGTATTTGCATATAACTCACACACATCCTCCTGCATATTTTAAATCATTTGTAGATTACTTATAATGCCTAACACAATATAAATGTCATGTAAATATTTGTTATACTGTATTATTACTATTTGTATTAATTTTTATTTTATTTTTATTTATTTTAATATTTTCAATTCATGGTTGGTTGGATCTGTAGACATGGAACTTGCAGATACAGAGGGCCAACTGTGTTCTTATCCTCTATGCTATGAATATTTGTAATCGCAACTGAAGACTCAGTGGGTGTAATTTCTAGAAATATAAGGTCTGTTCACTCCTTAGTTATCTTGAGGTGAACTAGTTACTATCCTTTACATTTTCTTGACCATCATAGGCATGTTCAGTTAATGTTTGTAGACAATTTTGAAGCCTTTAGATTGTAATAAAAATCTTATATAATAGTTTGGGTATTTTGAGTGTCCTTTTTGCTTTCATAAAGAGGGTTTTAACTGCTTACAACTGAAGGTCAAGTCCCCTTACAGTTAAATATGTTGTTTTTAGATATATCTTCTACTGAGTTCAGCATCACATGGATCCTGAACTTCATGTGAAGATGAGTAGTGAATTGGTACTTTGCAAAATTCTATGCAAGCTCAAAATATAATTATTGTCAATTTTGGTAATCATTCTATTTTGTCAGTGTGAGTGTATGTGTTTCAATGTTATACTTAGATTTACTGATCTTATCCCTCATGCTCACTGTCCTTGAACATGTTCATGTTATATCAAAGCTCTTTCTACGATGATCCTTAATAACAATTTCAGAATGTTCTTCATCTAGGAATCTGAGTGCATTTAATTCTAATTCTTAACAAAATCCAATAAATTTGGCAACTCATAAGGGAAAATATATATGAAAATGTGGCCACTCTAAACCAAAGTATTGCTCATGATAGGCAATACTTTGCCTATACATATGCCATGGTTATAGATTAAGGCTTAAACCCTGATGGATTAACAGAGCAAAGGTTCATTTTTTTTTGTTCATGTTACATGTTCGCAGAAGTTTGATGGGACACTGTATTTCACATTGTCAGACAGGGACCTAGGCTGATGGAGCTTCCACCATCCTGTAGCTGCACTATCTGAAACTAAATAATTTTATTTACTATGGCAGGAAAAAGAGGAACTAAGGAACTGGAGAATCTTTTACCGATTTTCACAGCTCCAGCTATGAAGTCACATAGGTCACCACCATTTACACCTCATTGTCTGGAAATAATCAGAAGTCTCTACCTAACTGCAAGATGCCATTTAAATAAAAGGAAGTAAATGGCATGCTTTGTGAGGCTTATTGCTGCTACCACAAACAGGAACTATCTAGTTTCTACTGTATCTAACGAGGTAGCTTTTAGTATCCTTTAGAATCTCCCCTAGATGCACAGCTAATTCTCAAACACGTTTACTAAATTCACCTGTGAATGACACATCCTTGCTTCTTCTCCACTTAAAGCATTTTACTGTATGCTTTTTCTATGATATTGGTCATAACAACCTACATTACAATGCAGAAAACTGAAACTTTAACAGTAAAAGTAAATGTCCTAAAGTAACAAAACTAGTAAGTAGGGAAATTGTGATTTTTAAATGGACCTTTCTGAAATGACAAACTTTCTTTTAGCTAAAATGGGCTTTCTTCATATCACAACAGGCCTAGATCTATGCTGCTTTCAAGGAGATAAGCATAGACATTTTTTCCAAACCCTAGTTTCTGACCAAATTAAAATAATTACCAGTTCTCAGCAATAACATTAGAATAGTTGACTTCTATTCAAACCCTGAAAGCAACATACCAATCTCTTGATAATTCTTTAAACAAATAACACCACATATAAGAAATTGAGCTTTAGTCAGAAGATGATGTGAAATAGATGGTCCTTACATCAAACTAAGTAATTAGTAGAAATTGATAGACTTCGTTTAAATAAGCCAGCATGTTTTGTACGTGTGTATGTAGGGTTCTTACTTCCCAAAAACCTATGTTTGAAAACTCTGAGGTCTAATCATTTTCAAATTTCCTCATATAGACATAGAAGGGATGTGTTATTCTGCTTTCAGTTCACCTTTGGATATCTAGCTAAAATTTGAGAAATAAAATCCAGTGATGCCAAATATGAATGTTGTTTGAGGTGTGTTAAATTCAGATTAACTGAGGACTTTTCTTCTGATAAAAGAAAATATTTGTTTTAATTTTGATAGATTTATGCTTAAAACTATTATACTCTATTTACTTTTTTAAAAACACTAAATGTTTTCTAAAGACTAAGTACATTTTGAAAGATTGTTAGGAGCAGACTTTGTTATGGTATACAAATCTTTTCAAACCACTGATACAAAAAATTGCCAAGGAATTGATTTTATAATCACATATTTTAATATAAATTACTTCTCCTTGAAACTCACTTTGTGACTCAGAATATCTGCTAATTCTGTATTGTTTACTTGGCTTGGAATTCAGATTGTTTCCAGAACCCTACAATATGGATGTTAATACTTCACTTATCCAGATACCAACTACCTAGCAACCTCAAACATCCAGTAAAAGCAGAAAGGTTGAAGATCAGCTAAGCCAGATAACATAAAATACACTATTTGCATAAGGAAGATCACATCTGGGACATACTCAGAGTCTAATTTGTTCATATCTCAGATAAAAATTTACTACAGTCAATAATGTGATTTACCAACTCCGTACAATAGAGGTAGAGAATTTTAAAAGTGAAGAGGGAGTTTATAGAGGCAGGTAGATGCTACCTACTTTTATACTTCTTTTAGTTGCTATACATGTAATTGTAGTCACAGTAAGAATCAAAGACCAAAGGTTCAGACTTGTATCTGATACAAGAGCACAAGTATTGCCAGGATGTTCTTACCATGTCAAGTATACTTTGCTAACAGTGCAATGGTAAGGAAAGGGCTGGAGGTGCATAGAATTGGATCAGACATTAAGGGTAAATGCTGGGGCTTACAGAATACAGTAGGCTGAGTGCAGTGAATCTGCGTAAGAGGGCTGAAATAGAAATCATGGAGCATGGCATTGAAGTCAAACCACCAAATTCACAGTAGTTACATGTGTGTGTGTGACAGAAAAAAACTTTGAAGGGCTCAAAGTTAACTCAACAACTCATAGTTAAGTTTACAAAAAAGCTTTTTATGCCCCCATCACAATTTTCTAAATCAAAACAAGAAGTACCTAATATTCTAATATTAACTGAAAGAGGTGTATGTAGACATAGCACTCATCTTGCTGTTTCTTTACTTCTATACAAATATTATCGGTATTAGGTACTGTCCCTTAAGATAAGCCAGCAAGCAGACTTTTGAGGTTTTTTTTTGCTGTTGTTGTTTTTTAAGAAGACTATTTTTTCTATGGACGGGAAAGTGGTAGAGAGCTGTCACAAGAAAAGAAAAGCATGAGATTGTAATCCAAAAACAATCAGCTGAGATTTAAAAAATTATATTTCTTACTAATAGTGTCTGAAGTATCCTGAACATTAAAATATCTCTTTTATATGTATGTGTGTATATATATATATATATATATGACATAAAATATATGTAACATAGGCAAAATATACACATAAAATATATGTAAAAATAGAACATATATGTAAAATATATGTAATGTATGTAATATAAAATATATGTAATATAAATATGCATGGTTTCAAAATCTTTTTATATGACCTATATGCAAAACCCTGCATTTTTTGTATTGTTAGAATAGAACCAATCATTTTGTTGATAACTAGAAAAGCTAGCCATGGATACTTATGCGTAGATTTTTTAATTTGTGAGTTGCCAAGGATGGAAAAAACTTCAAGACTTTCTTTGGCAATAAAACACAGTCAATATATTTAAATAAATAAACATTTAAATAAATATACAGTAAAGTATAATTAAACTTCTTTAAAAAGTAAACATTTGATTAAAATTATTCCTAAACTGAAAATCAAGATTTTGATATTTATAAGAGATTATGGTTTCTGTGAAAGAAGTGATAAATAGACCAATGAAATATGTTAAGAAACCCAGGAATATATCTACACTTAAAATGACGACTTGGTATGTGGCAATGGTATCATTGCAGATAGGGAAAGATAGTAAGGAAATACAATAAATGATGCTTAGTTGATTAAATACCTACATAGAAAAGATAAAACTTGACAAGTACTTCTTATGATATACACACTATAATTATACTATTTATAATCCCAGAAGGATTTCAGATTGAAGTGTGAAGGGCAAAATGATAAGGCTTCCAATGGACAACATAGTAAAATAACTACAATGGTATCTGGATTGGAAAAGACGTTTTAGGACACAAAAAGAATTAATTATAAAAGAAATAGATGAATTAGACTACATTAAAATTACAAACTTTTTTCATATGATACTATTAAAAGAGAGAAAATACTGTTCATTAATTAAGAGAAGACAATAAATTTATGAAAAGATGATCAACTTTATTAATCATCAGGAAAATGCAAATTAAAATCACATAGAGATAATAGTACCCATCCAACAGAATGGAAAAAATTAAGAGGACTAACAACACAAAGTGTTTAAGAGAATATGGAACAATAGAAACTCACACACTGCTACAAGATGGGTAAATTGGTACAACCATTTTACATAACACTTGGGCATTGTTTAAGAAAGTAGAAGATACATAAACCCTATGATTCAGGAATTATCCAGCTAAATATCTTCTCAACTAAAACACAAATACATGTTTCAGGAGAAAAGTGTATGTACTATTCATAAGAAGAAAATCATGAATTTATCTTAGTAATAGGAGAAACAAATTATGGTTATAAGGGGGTACTAAAAAGCAATGATAATGAACAATCTACAGAAACTGTATAGATGAATCCCCAAAACATAAAGTGAGCTACAGAAACCATACACAAAAGAATACATATGTACAATTCCACTTTTATTTAGAAAGCAAGTTGAAACAAAATTATAGTGTTTAGTGATTCATATTGGATGGTGAAACTATAAAGAAATGCAAGGAAGTGGTTACCGTGGAAGTCAAGAAAGTGGTTATTTTTGGAGAAGGAATACAATGTGTATTTTGGTTGCTACCAATGTCCAATTTCTTGACCTGAATGGTAGTAAATCATTTGACTCTACTTTTTTATTTTGTACATTTTCTATCATTTTATAATATTAAAATAGTTTAAACTATTATTCACAATAAACTAATAAACTATTCACAAATAATACATGGGTGGCTATTGTCAATGAATATAGATGTGTTATATGAAACATTGATAACTTTATAGTTATAAGGTTTTTATAGTATTGAAGACTGAGGTCTTGACTAACCACTGGTGTGCTATATTTCATGCTTTCCCTCCTGTTTCAGGAGTTTTGCTTCCATTTCTCCTGTATCATCATTTTTCTCTCTACAATGGTTCATTTTCCCAGCAATCTAGACATGTAGTATTTCCCCTTTTATTTAAAACAAAACAAAACTCCCTGATCCTTTGTTCTGCCACCACTCTCAGATTAACCTTTTGCTATAGTCTGAACGTTAGCATCCCTCCAAAATTCATTTATTACAACCTAATACCCAATGTGATAGTATTAAAAGGTGGGGACTTTGGGGGAAGTGATTCAGTCATGAAGGCTCTGTTCTCATGAATGGGATTAAGTCTCCTTATAAAAAAGAGGTTAAAGGGAGCTGCCTTGTCCCTTCTGCCATGGACACATCATCTATAAGAAATGGGTCCTCACGAGACATTGAATTTTCTGGCACTGTACTCTTAGACTACCTAGCCTCTAGGACTTTTGTTATTTATCTAATTGTTTTGTTATAGCACCCTGAAAAGTGTAAGCTACACTTATTTTCTGTTTCATTTCAAAGGAAAATTCCAAAAAGAATTGTCTAAACCTGCTGTCTCTACTCTTCCATTCTCTCTTGAACTCATTCCAACAAAGCTTTCATCACTAGTCCACTGAAACTGCTCTTGTCAATTACTTGTGAAGCTCCATATTGTGAAATATAGTTTCTGAAGTTTCAGTCCTTTCTTGTTGAACCTATGAATTACATTATGTAGAGTTTGTTGATCACACTTTCTTCCTTGAAACAGTTCACTTAGCATCTCAGTCACCATTTACCCTGGTTCTCCTCTGATTTGTTCCTTGTTTAGTTTTCAGTTGTAAAAATCCTAGTGGCCATGTCAACATGTTATATGTCAACAATGGCCCAAGAAATAGTCTAATCATGTTAATTTAATTCTCAACTGTCTTGTGCCATTAGAAATTATAATTTCTATTTTAATCTCCCTCTGCATTATACTTTTATAGTGAATTGAGATCAACATTTAAATAACTGCTTCAATAATAAATTTAAACATATCATTTTATTATCTGCACCATTTATTACATGTTTTTCACTGCCCTTAAAGTTTCAATTTTCATTGCTTCTAGAGTTGACCGTAAGGCCAAGGAACATGGATTGCCCTTAATCGGGCTCAGTCACATTTCTTGGCAGGAACCTAAAAAGGGAGTGAAAAATGAGGAATATATTGTCCATTTAAGAAATATTCTACTTTTCTCATACAAAATTATACTCATCGATATGCCAAAAATTTATTGAGCACCAACGTGGTCCCAGTTACTTGATGAGGGCTAAGGAAATGAGGACTAAAAAGTAATGCCTATTTTCAAGTACGTTGCAAGCTAATATTACTTTGTTTTTTAAAAAAATTGAGTAAGAGGAGCATTAATTTATTATGGATTTAGCAATCTGTTCCATGAGAATGTATTATTCATAACTTGTAAAAACTATAAGAGGTTATTAAGTGTTCTTTTAGTGAAGTGCTGGGCTTGATTCGATTGATTGGGCTACGTTACAACTCTCTTAGGGCAGAGATTAACGAATAGATGTTGTCAGCAAAGGTCCAAGTAATTCCTATCTGGTGGAAAAATAACTCTAAAGGTTCATTTCTCCTTGAAACACCAACCAGTTTCATAAACTATATACCTTATCTTGATATTCCTGTATTAAATTACACATATATCTATTAACAGTAGTGTGCTAGAATCAGCTCAGACTAGCTCATAAGAACCAATTGTTTTATTTTCAGGAACTTTGAAAGCTGGCTGATTTCATGTTGGTAGCTTAAACTTAGCTATGGTGGGAATACCCATACTACAAAAATCAACAGACACTACAAAATCGGATTTTGTTTGTTTGTTTCCTGGAGAACCAGTTGAATCAATTTTAATGTTTATTGGTTCCCTTATTAATTGGTAAGTTAAACAAAATTTCTTATTTAAGCAAAATTTCTGACATATGCTAATTTTATATTTTTATAAACAGCGATAGTTTCAAAACTTTTGCAGATTATACTTTAACAGTTTATGCCAATTGTCTTTCACAAGAATTGTTTAGCCATCATTCAACTCTGTGAATGAAGAATCTGATTTCCACAGTCACTGGAACAAATACAGACTGGCTCAGTTGGACCACTTTAAGCATAAAAGGTTACAATAGTAACAATTCATCTTAACCAAAGAGAAAGAATAGACAAAATAATATACAATTTCCTTACTCTTTTATTTTCTCATTGTAAATGCAAATACGAATTTAATTTGCAACATAATTGCTTAGATTTTAATACTTTCTTGATCTGTGTTGGGGAAGAAGTTAGTGAAATAGGAAATAAAACTTGGGTCTAATTAAGAGTAAAGGCTTCAAAGCAAAGCTCTACTTTATTTGAGGGCAGTAATCCAAACTTCAAGAATATATTAGCATCTTTGTCCACTTGGCTATTCCCTTTCTTAGGTATTTTTACTCAGGATGGTTTTGGGGGAGACTGGAGATTTAGGGGGCAGAAGGAAAGCAGCAGCCATTTTGTAGCTCAAATATGTTGCCACTTTTCTGACTCATCTCAGTGTGAAACAGTAGCAAGGCCTGCGACTGTTCTACCTTCCCTGGAATTCTCCTGTTTCTTTGACTCTCTGGTGTGTTTAATATAATGAGTCTGGCCCAGGCTTCTGCAAGACACTCATCAGTGGCAACAAGAACTGACATGGATATCAGTCTTTTCTTGTAGAATTCCAACTCATGCTTTTGGGTTCCAGTTTGCTCTTGGTCTCCACCAATACACATTCATCTTCCCTTCCCAACTGAATGCTCTTAACACTCTAAGCTCCAACATCAGATATAAAGAAAACAGCATTGCAGAAACTGTCAGTCCAGCTGCATAAGGCCAAATATATATATACACACACACACACACACACACACACACACACACACACACACACACACACACGTATATCTCCCAGTGGTTATTGTTCTTGTGTTGAAGTCTGAGTGATATAGTGTTCTTCAGAATGGTAAGAAACACCTAAATTGTGGAATAAATGCCAGTGTAAGACTTTTAATACAATTATCAAAAATATCAGTGGCCTGGCCCACCAATAGCAGCTGCCCCATCCCCGGTTACATCCTGTTTCTTCATGATCTCAAATAACAGACAAGATGGAAAAACACACAACATTAAATGCTCTGAATAAAGTGCCAATTAAGCTCATATTTAAAAAGGGGAGTTTAGGACAAGTTCCCCATTCTGTACCTGGGCAAATAGAAGGTTTGGAATAGGCTTGACCTTGTTAAATATGGTAAGATAAAAGGAAATGGCATGATAGTTATGTAAAAATTCAGGTGAAAAAGTGAAGGAAAGAAACTCAATTATATAGCACAAATAAGCAATTCAATATGGAGAAAAAGAAGAAACCACTTCATTACACGTTTATAGGAAAAATTAAAAAGAAAATCACTGAAACAAAATGAGACATTACACCAAAGAAATATATGATGAATAATGCAGAGCTAAATAAGTCAGTTAGGGACAAAACACACTTTGTAATAAAACTCATAAATTAAAATTACTAGAGGCAAAAAATCAACACAGCCAATATTGGTTTTTAGAAATATTTTATCAAATTTAATTTGGTACCTAACTGGTACCTCCACAAAACCTAATTGGAAGCATGGAAGAAAGGAATTAAGACAGTCACAATCAGGGTAGAAATATATAACAGTGAATAAATTTTATTTGAAAATAGAAATGGTGAATGGATAACAATAAGAAGGCTTACAAGTATTCAATGAGTATGAAGTTGGGAAGATTATTAACAGTAGAGAAAATGTATACAATGTTTTAACAGAGTAATGGATAATTTCAAAGGTTTCAGGCTAAAGGATTATAGTATTGATGAGCCTATTTGTTATAATAAAATACCAATAACAATGATAATAATAGCGACTTGAAGATAAAATTCAGCCAAACAAAAGTAAATCAAAATGAAGAATTTAAGAAAAGATAAGCTATAGTAAACACTTCTGATAATCATTAACTTTACAGCAGTACCGGGGACTCTTCAATCTCTCTGAGAAGTCGCAACATTTTTCTATCAGTTTCTGAAATCTATGTTTTCCTCTCACTTCCACAGTTTATCCAGAACTGATTTTAAGTAAGCAAATTAGCAACCTGGGCTAATTCCCTAATTTCACAAAATCTGAAAGTCCAAACAACGTTGCATGAATGTTTTCAATGAGCATGCATAAATTTTCTTAAAAAGTAGATTTAAAAAAAATAACAAAAGGGAATTCTATAATAAATACCACATTACCTGAAACAAGAGCTGTTAGGTTTTTGAATTTTTATATACTTGCTTGCTTTTTTTATTTTTTGAGATGGAGTTTCGCTCTTTCGTCCAGGCTGGAGTGTAATGGTGCAATCTTGGCTCACTGCAACCTCTCCTCCCTGGGTTCAAGTGATTCTCCTGCCTCAGCATCCCAAGTAGCTAGGATTATAAGTGCCTGTCACCATGTCCAGCTAATTTTTGTATTTTTAATAGAGATGGTGCTTTGCCATTTTTGGCCAGGCTGGTCTCAAATCCTGACCTCAGGTGATCCACCCTCCTCGGCCTCCCAAAGTGCTGGGATTACAGGCATGAGCCACCTTGCCTGGCCAATTGCTTGCTTTTTACATAGAAAAATATTAGATCCTGAAATGACTTCTCTCATACTAAAATCTGTGAATCTAGAGAATCAATCACTGGGTAATCTGGTACCCTGACCTCAATCTTTAGGCTCCCTGCAAACCTGAGGCTTAAGTAGCTTTTCTGATGAAGTAAGATGCAAACACACAGTTTCAGTAATTTATTTACTTTCTGAAATTGTTTTGGTATTTGTAGGTAGTTATTAGCCCAGAACACTAGATCTGAATGTTTCTTTCTAAATTTAATCTTAGGGCTCTGAGATAGTTAATGAAGTCTGAAAGTGCATTTGAATGTACTTATTCACCAGGAGAGTTTCAGTTATATTCTTAAAATTTAATAAGTCTAAAAAAGTGTATTTAACAAAACCCTGTATAGTATTTTTAGCTGACCTTATTGTGAAGTTCTGTAGATACCTAGCTAGCCAAATAATCAGAACCAGAAGGATCAAGCTATTTTTTTTTCAGCCAAGGGGTCTTAAAAAAATGTGAAAATTGTTCATCTCCACTAACAACAAATAAATGATAATTTTATGCAAAAATTAGGATAGTAATTTTTGTCTACAAAACTAGTATATATTCAAAATAATAATTTTGTTGAAGTGAGTTAAGATTCCCTAATATTGAGAATTAAATTTGGCACAGTATTTCTAAAAACCAATTTGAGAGTTGAATTATCATTAGAACTTTGTAAAATTAGGAATGACTTCTTTCTCTGAAGTCATCCCTAATTTTTCTTTCTTCTGCTTTACTATCATAACAGAAAGTTTAGGGTCATGGAAAGTTAAATTGTTAGTTTCGAATGTGGCACAGTGAGCTGCCCAAATGAAGATTTTCAAAGGAATATCTAGAAACTGTTTGCATGCCTCCAAAAAGTCCTTACTATTAAGAAGATATGTTTTTAAAAGGCAATACTGTAGTTGAATCATTGTAAAGATTTGCCAAAAGATTTCTTTGGATAGAATCGATGCCATATGAGTTCCACACTCAGTCCACGTATATAACATGACACCTACACAGGTATGCGGGATGGGTAGAGCTCTCTTCCCCTCAAGCCTGGTGATCTGGACAGTAACAGGACCACAACTCACACATGGCAACTCTTCTAAAACTTGAGGACAGTGGACTGGGGGGGAGCATCTGACTTTTGCCAGATAAGAGAGTGGGAGAGATGGGCTGCTGAGCAGAGTACAGAGCACAGGTAAGGTCCTGTTTTGGGTTTTTTTATGCTTCCAGGATGGATTTGGATAAAATATGCATGAGTGTTTGATTGCGGACCATATGTGAACCAGGTCAGTGAGAAGGGAAGCCTGGAGCTTTTTTGACTTCTTCCCAAGAAGACCACCTAGGTATGCTGAGGGTTCAACAGAGAAAGCCCATGAAGAATAGGCAACTGGAGAGCCGCAGGCTAAAAGTGAGGCAAAGGGCAAAGAAACAGAATATATCAATCAAGATAACAGAGCTGCAGTTGAAGCAACCTAGCAGCAAAATTTTCAAAACCCAATGAAAGTCACATGTGAAATAAAATTTAGTTTATCCGGCATTTCCACAAGGCCAAAAGCCATATTCCAAAACCAGTCAAATCAGAGCTTTCTGTCCCCATTCTCTCTTCCCTCTGCACTTCAATCCAAATAATCTTTAAGAATTTCTAACGAGCTGGGAGAAGGGAAGTAATAAAAGAAACAACCTAAACTATCTAGTGCATGAAATCAGGTACTGATTCTCTTCAGACTACACTTGGTGGCCAAGATGAAAGAAGATTAATTTTAATGAAGATGGATGTGTTATTCACACATTATAATTTCTGAATCAAAACTGTACCATGCATAGGACCATCTATTGCTCTAGAGAGACTAGACAATCACAGGTCTGCATGGGTTTTGTCCAGTGAAAGGGAAAAACATTTTCCTCAGAGAAAAAAATGTAAAGTGACAGTGAGAAATTAAAAGCTATATATTCAACTGTAAACTTTTATTCAAGTATAATAAACACAGTTGTACACAAACAATAAGTCATGGTTCAACACATTGTCACAAAGCCCCCTTTCCTTTTAACCAACACAGGTTTCAATACATTATTAGAGTCTTCAAATCCCCCTTCATGCCACATTTGAAACAATCACCTCTGCCATTGTAACCATTAACCTAACATCTAACACCACAGATTAGTTTTGCCCATTTTTGGACTTTATATATAAATGGAATCATACACTCTTTTGGGTAATCATAAACACTTTTGCACTCTTGTGTCCAACTTCATTCACTCAATATTATAATTAGAGATTATTTCATACTGTTGCATGTACAGAAGGTGTAGTTTTCTTCATTCTCATTTCTATATAGTATTCTTCCGTATCAACAATTGGCAAACTCTGGCCCATGGGGCCAGATCTGGCTCACCACATGTGTTTGTATGGTTTACAAGAATAAAATGGGTTTTACATATTTAAAGAAGTAAATTTAAAAAAGTGCTATTTCAGGACATGTGGGAATTACATGAAATTCAAATTTCAGTGTCCATAAATAAAGTTTCTATTGGAATATACCCATTCCTTTTGTATTGTCTATGGCTGTTTTGTGCTGTAATGGTAGAATTGAGGACTCATGACAGAGACTGTGCTGCCTAAAATATTTACTATCTGACCCTTTATAGAAAAAGTTTGCCAACCCTCCTCTATGTGAATGAATAACATATTTATCTATTTAACCATTGAGAAGGATCAGGGTAGTTTCCATTTTGGGGACATTACAAATAATGCTATAATGAGCATTCTCATGCATTTCTTTTGTGAACATATGTGTGCATTTCTATTGCAGATATTATACTTAGGAGTGGAAATGTTGCACTTTAGGAAGACACTGTCAAACAGTATTGCAAAGAAATGTACAAATTTACACTCCATCTGGCAGTGTTTGGGAGGTCTGGTTGTTCCATACCCTTTCCAATACTTGGTATTCTGTCTTATCAATTTTAGCCATTTTGGAGAGTTCTTAGTAGTACATTTAGTTTTTATTTTTCCTCAAGGAGGCTCTCAAGTATTTGATTTTTTTCTATGCTATTATCAGTAGCACCATTTTTAAATTTGTGTGTTCTGTCTATTGCTGGTACATAGAAATACAATGTGTTTTTGTACATGGTCTTTGCATCCAACAAACTTGCTAAATTCATTTAGTAATTCTAATAGCTTGTAACTTCTGTTGAATTTTTCCACCAACACAGCCACGTCTTCTGCAAATGATAGCTTTATTTATTATTTCCAATTCTCTTGCCTTTTCTTCCTCTTCCTCCTCCTTCCTCCTCCTCCTCTTTCTTCCTCTCTTTCTCTCTCTATTTCTTCCTCTTTCTCTTCCTCTCTCCCTCTCTGTTTGTTTTGGACTTATTGCATCTGCCAGGATCTTTAGCATAATGCTAAATAGAGTTGATTCTAGCTGACAGGATCCTGTCTCATTTACAATCTTAAGGAAAAGTCCTTTCAGTATTTAACCAATAAATATTTTTCCTTTAAGGTTTCCACAGATACTACTTCTCAAATTAAAGAGTCTTTATTCTATCTGTAGTTTACTAGAAGGTTTTCTGTGTTTTTTTTTTTAAGTTATGAAGGTGTTTAATTTCATCAAATGCTTTTATGTATCTGGTAAGATAATAATTTTTTTCTACTTTTCTTCTTTAATGAGATGAAGTACATAGATTGAATTTTAAACAATAAACCATCCTTACATTCCTATAATATACCCACCCACCTTGGTTACGATATATTATCTCTTTCATATATTGCTGAATTTGATTTGCTAATTGACAAGAACTGTGAAGGGTCAGAGATTTTACCTTACTGTACTTACTAAAGTAACATGTTAGCCTGCCACAGTTTCATGGATGGTAAAGGACAGGAAACATTTAAGTCTGAGTTAATGAACAGTTTCTATTCACAGCAACAGTAATAGGCAGAATATCAGTATTCACATTTGTGCCCTGACATCTAATCACCACAGATAGTTCCAATCTGTTTCATATGCAGGTACCACCTGCGTATGAAAAAATTGCATTACAAAAGAGAATCCCTAATCTTTGACAATGGGCAGAAATTATATTGTGGTTTTCTCCAAGAGAGACATGATCTTTGTCTTCTAAGTCTGTTTGCTATACAAACATTCTTGAAAATAGAGCCCAAATGAAAAGCCATTTAAAACTTAATGCATGAGATGTGCAGAAATGCAAGAAACCCATGGAATATTATTTCCTAAGACTATTTGGTTCTTGTTTCTACAACTCTTTTGCTTTTGGTGTTTTCTTCCGAGAGTACACCACTCTGCTTAATCTGACTGATGGAGGCTGGGACCCAATCTGATCTGTTTTATTTACCCTTTAATTAGGGATACTTCCAATATGACTTCATGTAGCAGAAAGAGGCCAACATCAAGCATTCACCTCAGCCTTGCTCTCTAGAATCCCAGATCCAACCAAGTAAATAAATCTCATAAACCAGTAGTAAATAAATCCCATAAACCTTTTTGGCACCAGGGACTAATTTCATGGAAGACAATTTTTCCATGGGCTGAAGCATAGGGGATGGTTTCAGGATGATTCAAATATATTACATTTATTGCATACTTTATGTTACATATTAATGTGTAATGAAATAATTATACAACTCACCATAATGTAAAATCAGTGGGAACCCTGAGCTTGTTTTCCTGCAACTAGACAGTCTCATATAGGGGTGATGAGAGACAGTGACAGATCATCAGGCATTAAATTCTCATAAAAGGCATGCAACCTACATCCCTTGAATGTGCAGTTCACAATAGAATATGGGTTTCTATGAGAAGCTATTGCTGCCACTGATCTGACAGGAGGTAGAGCTCAGATGATAATATGAGCAATGGGGATGGTAATAGGAGCAATGGGGACTTTCAACATATAAGAAGTCAATGACTAAATATAGATGAAGCTTTGCTTGCTCAATTGCTGCTCACCTCTTGCTGTGTATCTGTGGCCCAGAGCTTGAGGACCCTGTCATAAACCATTTCGTCCCAAGTACCTGAACTTAACTTTTCACTTTGCTAAAGACATTAATCCAGGTAGAATAGAATATATTACATAGACCCTTCCTTGGTTTGTATAGAGGATGACTAGGGCAATTCTATCATCCATAAAAACCGCGGTTAGTGAATTGAAGCTGATTTGAATGCTTTCCAGGACTGACAATGGCATTATTAATTATTTCAGATAAAGCCAGGGACAAATTTTATAAACATATTTTAATTGCATGATTTTCACCATAGAGATAACTGTCCACAAGGGTGCACATAATGAGTCACATACCCTTCCAAAAACGTCCACCAATTAGCTAAGACTAGCCTCATTTTAGACAGATCTCCAAAGTCCCATGAGGGCTACATGAGCTACTGGTAATGTGTCCTCAAATATGAAATGAAACAAATTAATACCTGACTTCTATACAAGAAGTATGGGTCTAGGAAAGCAGATCATGCCTCTGGAGATCAAGTTTTATCTGTTTTTTCAATTTTTGTTTATTTGTTTAAGGAGGGTCTCACACTGTTGCCCAGGCTGGAGTGCAGTAGCATGATTACAGCTCACTGCAGCCTCGATCTCCCAGGCTTCAGAAATCCTCCAGTCTTGGCCTCCTAAGTAGCTGCAACTACAGGTACATATCACCATACCAGGCTAGTTTTTTGTGTTTTGCAGAGATGAGGTCTCACTGTGTTAAGCAATCCTCCCCCATCAGCCTCCAAAAGTGATGAGATTAAAGGCATGAGCCACCATGTCTGGCCAATCAACTTTTGTTTACAATTATTGGGGCAACCTAAGTGAGACCTATTATGTTAGAAAAAACAGTTGACATTATCTTCCACATGGCCTCCCATCCAGCTGGTAGATCTTAGGATTTCAACTTCAGTTTGAATAATTGAGCCTGGTCATTGTTTTTTGAGGACTGCCAGGGAAGTTGATCTAACCTAACTTATTTGTCCACTCCGCTAGTTAGGTTGGTTTGTCTGTCCCACAAGATGACTGAGCAATTATGAGAATAGGGTTGGGGAAAATATCTTATTGTGTTGAGAGATGTCATGCATAAAAGATATGAAAGCTGGATTATCTCCTGTAGTTTCTTATAGACTTCCCAATGAAATTAAGGATAATGGTGACACGTTGTGGTTAGAGCTATCTGGCAGGGGGTGACATACTCAGCTACCAGTTAAATTTAAATTGCTTGCAAAATTTAGGAGAGGCACAGCAGGGCATTTTTCTTCCCAATAAAAGCTACAAGAATGTCTCTGAAACACAGTAGATCATTAATGTCCCTCCTTCTTCTATTCCTCTAAGTAACTAAGGCATTCTTGCCCAGATACCAGAATTGGTGCCACAAAATTGCTGTGCTACATTCCAGTAGTCACAAATTCATCTTTTTTCTAATCATTCCTTAATTGCATACACTATGCACACTTCTGATTTTTTTCTATGCTATTGTCAATAGCATCAAAAGAGTCTGGTGCAAGAGGGACAATGGTATTTTTATAAACATAGAGAAACAGTATCTGCATTTTCCAAACCTGTCCTTTGTTAAAGAGTGAGATGCTCAAGAGGACTAGCATCCCCATGAAAATGCCACCATCATTCTTCACAGAATTAGAAAAAATTCTAAAATTCATATGAAACTAAAAAAGAGTCCACATAACCAAAGCAAGACTAAGCAAAAAGAACAAATTTGGAGGCATCACATTACCTGATTTCAAACTATGCTATAAGCACATACCATAATCACCAAAACAGCATGATACTGATATCTGTCTTCTAAGGCTACTTGTTATACAAGCATCCTTAGAAAAATTTTGAACAAAATCACCCAGTTAGTACCTCATTCATATATCATGCGGAAAGATGAGAGATCCACAGATAATTATTTCCCAACACTAATATTTCATTAGGACTTTGGCTTATGAGAGAGGTTTGTCACAGTCAAATAAAATATAGAAATGAATCTCTAAATTTGAAATGTTTTGTTTGGGAAGCAGGAATTGTAGTTTCAGGGCATACATACAAGACCATGTGGTCTTCAACACATCCAAAAAACAAAGAGGAGGTTGGAAGTTTTATAAAAAGGAGAAATGTTATGGTTTTGGTTTGTTTGTTTGAAAGTTCACGGCCACTAGTAAAGTTTTGGAGAGCTGGCAAGCTCTGACTGATGAGTGACTGAGGTGGGTAAAACTTGTCTTAGTGTCACAGGAGGTTGTTTCAGGAAACATTAGCTAAAACTGGTGTCAGGTTACAACAGGCAGTTTCAGCAGGCTTGCCAAGAATTACATTCTTGGAGCAATGTTATGTTCCCTGAGGTTTTTTTTCCCACCTGGTCTCTCAACTTTATTTTAGTTGACTATGTCAAGAATGACCCAATTTGTGTGATCGACTTTCACCAGTTGTTCTGTAGTTTTTCTTTCTTGTAAAATCTTTGGCAGATTTTGGTATCAAAGTTTCTCTAGTTTCATAAAATGAGTTGGGAAATGTTCTCTCTGTGTTTTTTGAAAGAATTTAGGGAGATATTTAGGGTGATATTGCTTTCTTAAATGTTTGAGTAAGTTTACCTATGAAACTTTGCTAGGAGGCTACCACTAAAACGATGGGCTTCAAAACATACTGTTGTGGCTGCAAGACAGACAGTAAGAAGCTATTGCTGCCACAAAGTCCTTTCAACACATAAGAAGTCAATGACTAGGAACTGGGATGCTGCCTGGTACTCAACATCTCCATTACCAGCAGCCCAACAGGGCAATAGGAAGATGACCCTTGCTTCATTCCCATCTTCCGAAATTCCACTCAAGAGCATTGAATTGATAAAGTAAATTTTGGATCCAGCACCCTACATGCAAGGAAATCCTGGAAATGTTGTACAGTCGTTAGCTTACTAGTGTCTTTAGTACAGAAAAGCACACTATGGAAAGTTGAAGTGGGCAGTATGCCCAAGTTTACCATATTCTGTAAAAGGTAAATAATTCAGATAGAACATAAAAGTAGTAGATTTAATCAAGCCTACTCTGCTTCCTGAGAAAATATTTTCAAAAATCTTTTCATAAGGGTATGAATAGGTCTTTAGTAACATAAAAAGAATTTGATTAAAGCAAATAGTGGTATAGATCAAGAGCCTTAAAATAGTCATATTCTTTATATTATTAATTACATTATTAAAACTGAAATAAATAATCGTAAAAAGCTATTTATATAGAAATGTGTTTCTAATTGCATTATTTTTAATAGTAAAAAATAAACATCCAATGATCTTAAATTAGAAAAGTGGCCAAGTGACTTGAAAGACAAGCATGTGATATTATACAAATATTAAAGTGATGTTTAGTATACAATTTTGAATAAAAAGTAAAGCTACAAAATTTTATGCACAGTGTGATTTTAACTAAGATCATAAAAGAAAAAATTGGAAGGAAATAAGCTGAAATACTAGGCAATAGATTATTAGTAATTTTAAACATTTTTCTGTTCTTTTTATATGATTTATTACTTTCTAAGTTTACTACAAAAGTCATGCATTACTTTGGAATCAAAATAAAAAGGGATTTTATTCTCTAATGGGACACAGATTTTATGAACAGCATGATTTTAACTAAGATCATAAAAGAAAAAATTGGAAGGAAATAAGCTGAAATACTAGGCAGTAAATTATTAGTAGTTTTTAACATTTTTCTGCTCTTTTTATACTGTTTATTACTTCCTAGGTTTACTACAAAAAATGCATTACTTTGGAATAAAAAATAAAATAAAAAGGGATTTTATTCTCTAATGGGACAGTTTGGTAGTTGGAAGAAAAATGATTTTTGAATTATTGAGGTTATGTGAATTAAAGGCAATTGGAAAAATTCAGGACTTGTTTCTATTCTGTGCACACCACTAAAGGGATATTATTGCTGATGGTTTAACCATCAGTTTCAGAAAAGAGCAAGAGAACTATAGAATGCACCATATCTGATTCAGTTGATCTTGATTTTCTAGGAGTGTTGTTTAACATTCTTACTTTTGAAATATGTAAATAGCAAACTAGCTAGTTGCTCTTGTTGAAAATAACATCAAAGTTTCCTAAATTTCGTTTGTACCATTTTATTTTTCATTATACTTTTTATTTTGAGAAAATTAGATCCATATGCAGTATAAGAAATAATACACAAAAAATGATATTACCCTTTACCTAGTTTTCTCCAAATTGACATCTTATAAAATTATAGTCACAGATCACAAACAGGATACTGACATTGGTACAGTCAAGAGGAAACAATATTCCCTCCTCTTCTAGTTTTATCACAAGTATGCCTCATGTTACCCTTTAATAGCCATACCCAGTTCCCTTCCACTCTATCCCATTTAACATCTGGCAACCATGAACCCATTTTCTATTTCTACTTTTTAAAATTTTTTTCATAAGTTATTGGGGTACAGATAGTTTTTGGTTACATAAGTTCTTTAGTGGTGATTTGTGAAATTTTGTTGCACCCATCACCTAAGCAGTATACACTGCATATTTATAGTATTTCATTTCTTGCTTCCCTCACAGTCTTCCCTCCAGGTCTCCACAGTCAATTATATCATTCTTATGCCTTTATATCCTCACAGCTTAGCTCCCACATATCAGTGAGAACATATGATGCTTGGTTTTCTATTCCTGAGTTACTTCACTTAGAATGATAGTCTCCAATCTCATCCAGGTTGCTGCAAATGCTGTTAATTTGTTCCTTTTTATGTCTGAGTAGTAGTCAATTATGTATCTATATATATACATACACCATATATATATGATATATATATATACACACACACATATATATGGTATATGTATATATATGTGGTGTATGTATGTGTGTATATATATGTGTATATATATGTGTGTATATATATACATGTGTATATACATGTGTACACACATATGTATATACATGTGTGCATATACATGTGTGTACACACATGTGTATGTATATACATGTGTATATACATGTGTGTACACACATGTGTGTACACAATGTATATATATATACACATATGTGTGTATATGTGTGTGTATGCAAACGTGTGTGTGTGTATATATATATATATATGTATCACCATTCATTTAGCCATCCTCTGATTGATGGGCATTTGGGTTGGTTCCATGATTTTGCAATTGTGAATTGTGCTGCTATAAACATGCATGTTCAAGTATCTTTTTTGTATAATGACTTATTTTTTTCTGGGTAGATACCCAGTAGTGGGATTGCTGGATCAAATGGTAGCTCTACTTTTATTTCTTTAAGGGATCTCCACACTGTTTTCCATGTAAGCTGTTACTATTTTCTTCAAAATTGTTTTAGCTATTCTATGCACTGTGCCTTTCTGTATAAATTTTACAATAATCTTGTCTGTAGCTATAAAAATACTGCCTGGATTTTGATAGAAATTATGTTAATTCTTTATATAAATTGAGAAAAATATAATCTTTACTGAGTCTTTTATTCCATGAACATGGTATGCCTTCTCAATTACTTAATCTTCTTTAGTATCTTTCATCAGTATTGTGTACTTTCCATCACATAAGTCCTAAGCATATTTTGTTAGATTTATTCTTAAGTATTATAATATTTGAGTACTTGTAAATAGTACTATATTATCACTTTCACTGTTCACATTTTCACTGCCAGTATACAGCAATGTAATTAACTTTTGTTTATTATACATTATACCACATTATTGACTTTATTAGTTCTAGGAATTTTTGTAGATTCTTTTTAATTGTCTACATTATAGTGTCTTAGACAATATACACTCATATTGTCTTCAAATAGGAGATTTTATTTCTTCTTTTCTAATCAATATCCCTTTTATTTCTTTATATTGCTGAATGCTCTGGCTAAAATTTCTAGTACTGTTGAAGAAGAGTGGTGAGACTGGACATTCTTATTTTTTTTCCTGTATCTTACAGGGAAAACATTCACCTTTGTACCATTAAATGTAAAATTATATGCAGATTTTTAATAGAGCTCTTTAACAAGTTGGATACATTCCCCCTCTATTCCTGTCTTCTGAGTTTTTATCATAACTGATTATTGAATTTTGTCTAGTAATTTTTTAGCATTAACTGATATCATGTGATTTCTCTTTTTTAGCCTGTTAGTATGATAGATCACATTGACTAATTTTCAGAATTTTCAAATATTGAAACATACTTGCAATTCTGGATTTAACTTAACTTGGTTGTGGTATATAATTCCTTTCATATATTGCTGAATTCTATTTGCTAACTTTTTTTTAAAGGATTTTTGTATTTATACTTTGGAGACTAATTGGTCTGTAGTTTCCTTTTTCTGCACTATCTTCATCTGCTTTTGGTATCAGGGTAATAATACTAGCTTCATAATTTACCATCATAAAATGATCTAAAAAATGTTACCTTCTCTTCTTTTGTGAAAAAATTGTGTAAACTTGGTGCTATTTATTAAACATTTGATAAAAATTTCCCCTGTAACCATCTGGGCTTGGAGATTTCTTCATGGGGATCTTTTGAATCATCAATCAAATTTTCCTATTAGTTACAGCACTGTCCAAATTATCTACTTCATATTGGATAAGTAGTGGTTACTTGTGTTTTTTAGGGACTTGGCCCATTTTTACCTAAGTTGTCAAATTCATGTATGTAGAGTTGTTCATAGTGCAGTCGAGCCTCTGTACCCATGGGTTCTGCATCTCTGGATTCAACCAACTGCAGAATGGAAATATTGGAAATTTAAAAAAAAATGCATTTGTACTGTACGTGTATAATCTTTTTTCATTATTCCCTAAATAATGCAGCATAACAACTATGCATACAGTTTGTGTTGTATTTGGTAAAATATGAGTAATCTAGAGATGTTTTAAAGTATATGAGAGGAGGTACATAGGTTATTTGCAAATACTGTGCCATTTTATATCAGGGATTTGAACATCCACTGATATTGGTGTCCACTGGAGATCCTAGAACTGATCCCCAGCAGATACTGAAAAACATTCATAATAATAAAAGAAAATAAAATTCCTTTATTATCCTGATATTCCATATTTTATTCTTGAATTGGTGAATTGTGGCTTTTTTTCTGCTTTTTGTCCTTCACCTCTCTTACTGCTTCCACTTCCTGTGTGTATCGCTAAGAGGCCATTGTTTTGGAAAATGTAATTATCCCTTTCAGGGGAAAGCAGGAAAACTACAGAATGTACAATATCTCATTGAACACATATGCTTAATATTCCAGCAGTCTAGTTTAATATTCTTACTGAGGGAATGTGTTCTCTTTTCGGGTCCACAAGGGGACGTAGTTTTAAGAGCAAGAACTTCCTGGCATCATGCCCCACTCCCATCTCTCTCCATCTGGGAGATTTAATGGGCTATGTTTGAATTTCACGGGTGTGGGAAGAAACTAAGAGTCAATCACTCCAGCAGAAGTTCTAAGGAACTCCTTTCATTGGCCTGGAGTCTTAGAGAAGGTGTGGGCTCCTCCCAGATTAAAAGTCCCCTCCTTCCACACCCCTTCTGACTTTGTGTTTGGATCCCCTTCCACGAATACTCCTTTCGTGGAAGCCATCTTTCTCTCTCCTGGATTTTCCCTCTGGAGTCCCCTTGGACAAACACTCCCTTCGTGGAAGCCTGTCTTCCTCTCCTAAACTCCATCTCTCTCTATTCCCTTCCACTCCGTGTGGAAGCTGCTTTTCTCTCCTGGATTCCATCTTTCTGGATTCTCTAACTCAGTGTGAGAGTTAGCTGTTTCTTTCTCTCTCCTTCTGTTTCTCTCTCTGTCTATAAATAAATCACTTTCTACAAACACTTTTGAGTCCAGCATTTACTGTGCACTGCGCCTTGGTCCCCGCTCTCGTTCTTGAGAGGGCAGGAGACCAAGAACCTGGAGGAACATTCTCTCAGGGGAGCTGAGGGCACCCTGAACCTCAATATTACATTACCTTGGAAATATTTAAACAATAGGACCTGGGCAGTTGCTCTTGTTATACACTAGAAATAACTTATCAAAATGCCCCAGGTTTTCTATTCTAACTGCCTAATTCAATTATCTTCAGTCTCAGTTGGACATTTAGGGAATCCTAGAGAAAGGGACAGAGAGTACATAATGGAATTTTTGCTGGACTTTTGTCCTGACTTTTATTGTGGATACATACTGCCTCAACTTAATCCTAAATTATTTGAGAGGTCTATGTAACCTTTCTCAGGAGCTTATTTAAGAGCTTTACAAGGTAACTGAGTTATCCTAGTCCTTTGAACAATTCCTTTACTCTCTTCCTATAAACTGATATTGGCTTTGTTACCCAGAATTTGACTCTGTGTTTTAACTCTACTGGATTTCCCAGAAGCTCGGCACTGTTTTCCATAGGAATACATCATGGATAGGAAGCTCCTCTTTGAAAATAAAGATGACAGATTTTTGAGGATGACAGAGTAACTATGTTTGGATGGAAAAAAAAAAACAGATTGGAAAACAAGAAAACTAACTATAGACAATCATCTATAATTTGGATTTTAAGCAAATCAGCAGTAAGTCTCAGTTTACAGTTTCCTGGCTCCACATATTTATTCTCAGTCCTCATCCTTGGGGAGAGGAATTACCAAAAGAAAACTAATAAACATCAAGTAACATAGAATTACACTGAAGAAAATATATGCCATTAATTAACCTAGTTATTCCTAGTAGTTAGTTCCTGTACATTTCTTCAACACTTGTACATAGCTAAGACCAGCCAAAAATATGTTTATGAAATGTTTCCTATATACAACCATATTTTAGAAATTGTGCCAAATTCTCTCATTTGGAAGATAAGAAAACTAAGTATTGGAGGTATTTTATCAACTCAGTGATGGAGTTAGGACAAGAAAATATGTGTCTTCTAAGTTTTCTAGTCCACTTTCTACCTTAGCACCATTTTTCTTTAATTCAGCAATCAGCTTTTATATTACTGACAGCAATAATTTTTTTCCTATACTTATGTGTGACATATATTCCTTTTGGTATTTTTTTGCAGCAATACTTACTGGGACATTTTACATAAGGGTATCAAATTAATATAATTTTAAAAATGAATATGAACTAATCAAGTAGAGTAGATTAAGTCTCAACCACTTATGAGTAAAGAGTTTGCTGTTAAATAATAAGATCATATTCTTTCTGCATGGCTAGCTACACAGGGTCCATATGAAATTAGTAGAAGTTTCTCTCCTTTCACTCCTTGAAAGAGGAAATGCAATTTCACTTTTTTAATTTTGACAGTTGGATCACTAGAGTATGTGTCTTTGGAGGTATCATTAGATAAGGAACAAAGACGTGTCCAATCTGAGAGTTGAGAAAGATTTTAGAAGTTGTCTAATTTGGCTCTTCATGGTAATAACACTCACCCAGTTTAATTAAGGAATGGCATTTTTTGCCATCCATCCATAAACATCGGGCTGATCACTTATGGCCTTAGTAGAAGAGCCAGCTGAAGTTGGGTATATGTGAAGTCAAGTTGGAGACAAATCAAAGCAAATGGCAGATTTGAGAGATGATCTCAGGCTAAGGCAGTGCTAGAATCAGATGTAGACAAAACCAGAAGGTTACAAAAGAACAAGAATAGGCATAGCAATTATGGGTTCTTGGTCACTGGGCAAGAAAGACTTAGAGTTATGTCAATGCCCTCCAGTCAAAGACTACCAGGAACAGACTTGTAGTTAACAAGTTGAGGGTATTCTTTATTACAGAAAGGGAGAATGCACACCACGGGGAAGAGTGGAGCAACTCAGTAAGAAAGTGTTCGGAAAAAAATCTTTATAGGATTTGGTCTTTGGCTGGGTCATTCTGTGAATGGAACAAGGTAGTAGGGATTCACTCTTGATTGGATTTTCTTGGAAAGAAAGAACAATTTTACAATTGGATATCTCAATATCAAGTAAAAAAAGAATAGTGTCTATACTTAAGTCTTGTTTTCTGATCTATTTTTTTCCATCCAGATGTACATACTCTGCTATCCCTAAAATTTGTATTTTTTAAGTAGAATTTTCTTCCTGTGACTGCTTTGTTGGGTGTTTACTCTGTATGCTCTTAATTTGTGTTCCTTTTTTTGAGTTCACACAAACACATGTCCCTCACTAATGCCTGTTTCTAACTGCTTTATCTTGCCCTTCTCAAATGTTTTGGATCAAATTGAGTTTTCCTTGGTTATATTTCAAAATCATCCAAGATTCCTGGTAAGGGTACAGGTTTCAAAGATGCTCACTGATTATTATGATTCATTAGCTTTGAGATAGAACTTGGTAGTCTGTATTTTCATTAAATAGTAAGACACCATATAAGCAAGCTTCTTAAATCTATTAACATTTGTTCATATTAAAAGTAAATAGCCAGGCGCAGTGGCTCACTTCTATAATCCCAGCAATTTGGGAGGCTGAGGCGGGTGGATTACTTGAGGTCAGGAGTTCAAGACCAGCCTGATCAACATGGCAAAATCCCGACTCTACTAAAATACAAACGATCAGCCAAGAGTGTTGGTGCACATCTGTAATACCAGCTACTCAGGCGGCTGAGGTAGAAGAATCATTTGAACCCAAGAGGTGGAGGTTGCAGTGAGCAGAGATCCCACCACTGTACTCCAGCCTGGGTGACAGAGTGAGACTCCATCTCAATCAATCAATCAATGTAAACAGAACCCAAGTGAAGACATTATATTATCCTTTGAGAAAATGTTTTAACTTTAAAAATTATCCCTTGAGAAAATGTTGCATTTGCCTTTGGAAATTATATCTAATGTAGACCAAGACAAAGAATAACATAATAGACATCTGAATATTTGCCATCCAGCATTTTAAAAGGTTAAAATTTGCCACATATGTTTCAGAAATTTTTAAGTAAAATAAATACTACCAGTAAATACTATTTTTATTTATTTACACTTGTATTGAGTTCTTACCCGTCTTGTTCCCTTGTTTTATTCACATGAAAGTACATATTTTTATGCAATTTGTTTTTTTAACCACCATAATTTTAGACACCGATTTGATCTATCTAGATCAGTTCATTTATTTCTCACTGCCATATAGTATATACATGTATAAATAATTTCACCATTTAACTTCCTATTTCTCCACTGTTGGATATCTGCTTGTTTCTAACATTTTCTTCATATATCCAATGCTGCCTTTCCATCCTACTACCAGTCTCCTTGTGCATATACACAGGGTCTTTAGGGTTTATAACAAGGAGTATTCTAGTATGTTCATTTTCAACTGTTTAAAAATGCCAACATGCTTTCCAAAATACATATATAAAATACTGCTCCCATTTTATATCAGTACAAACTGTCCACTGGCCTAATTAGAGGTGCTATTTTCTGAATTTTTGCATATGCATACATATACATATGTATATACTATACATATACACACACACACGTAAAATTAGCAATTTGTCAGAGTTAGCTTCCCCTATAAACTTACTCACACCAATAAAATACAGTGTGAAATATTTATACTTACACTATAAAATATAGCATAAAACAGACTTTCAATTTAAGAGGCATGAAAAAGTAACTTAGTGTTTTGGTTTGCATTTCTTTAATTATTGGTGAGGATGAACATGTTCTCAAATGCTCTGTAGTTACTTGGATTCCTATTCAGTGAATTGGCCTTTCTGACTCTTTGTCCAATTTTCATTGGTTTTGTTGCCTTTTCCTGTTGATTACCTGATGATTAGAATTTTTTCATAAATTCGGGACACTACCACCCCCCCGCCATACACAGTGCAGGCAATGCACTTTGCTATTATAAATTTTTACTACCAATTTCTAGTTTTCACGTATATTCCTGATGATTGATAGGGTCTGAAAAGTTAATGTAGGTAAGTGTTCCTACAATTAGTTCTTTTCCCTGTTTATTAGGAAAGAGATACCATAAAGCTTGAGATGATTTAAAGCCTAAGGCAGAGTTTTTATTCTTTTGTTATATAAATAATGAAACAAAAATAAACAAAAAACTAAAGCAACACACTTACAGTTGATCAGCTTTAATTTATTTTTGCTGAAACAGTAGCCTTGGAAGTTGTTGTACTAGACCCTTCACATCTTTTCCTGTATTAAATAATTTGTGAAAATTATTTTAGAGAGATTTCAAGTTATGCTAAGTCTCTTTCTAAAACAAATGTATTCCTCTGTCAATGAAAATTGGAAAGAATTAAAGGGCACATTAGCATACAAAATGTAATTTTAAAAAAATACTGCTGAAAAGTCAGACCTTCAATTCTGGTAGTAAAAACAACTCTATAGATGTAGCATACTGTGTACGTGTTGCTAGCAGACTAAAGGTTAACAAATTTAAACTGTTGGACTGAAACTAGTCCCCCATGCTACCTTCAGCTCAATTTCTCTGGTGAATCAAAAGAAAACAAAAATGCTTGGTAGCTCCTTTTTTTTTTTTTTTTTTTTTTCTGTCCAGAGGGAGCCTTTCGTTTTTTGTAGATAATGAATTCTAAACACTTTGTTTTTTTTTTGGGTGTTTTTTTTTTTGGCTCACTTTTAGCATCTTAAAAATGTCAAAGCCTGTTCATTTTATAAGATCTCTATTATATGAGATAGAAAGACATTCAGAATTTTAAAAGGAGGATTTTTATAAAATTGTGTTCCTAGAATTCTAGATACTGCTTTTAAATTTTCAAATAGAAACACTTGTTTTTAGAACTGTGTGTTCTTTTTCTCCTGAGCACATTTCTATCTTATCCTTTTTCTTATAAAATAGGCACAAAATACTCCTATTTTATCAGTACAAACTGTCCATTGGCCTAACTAATTAGAGGTGCTGTTTTCTGAATTTCTTGCTTATTTGTCCCAAATGCCTCATAGAAAATGTCAGTCAGCAGATTAAGAGGAGGAAGTATGGGCACCAAAACCGGATTATGTTTTAAAACCTAGTAGGAGATGGGTCATCCTGAAGCAATATTAAAAAGGAGAAAATGTTGGTCTCCAGCAAGCTAATTTCTCTTATCTTCACTCTTTCTTCTCTTAAGCATCCCCTTTAGCACTTCCCCACATATGTACTTCTCCTCTCCACATACAAATATCACACACACAAACACACGCACACACACACACACACACACTCTGGCATACACAATGTCCTTGTGACTTCACCAGTCATCTCATCTCTTCTGTGTTGTATTAACCACTAACAGAGAGCAATACATTAAGCTCATTCCAAGTGAAATGTTAGGTAATAGTATCATATCCCTTCCTGAAATATTTATATTGTAACAGAGATGCTAAAAAAACACATTGCCTTGCTTGTTTTTTCAGTCCAGAATCTGTTTGGTACTATGTTCAGACTAAAGGGTGATCTGATCCCTGGACACAAAAACTAAAATCTTTCTAGATCCATCCCTGTCCTTTATGCTACTACCCATTACCAGGGGTTTGGCCCTCCCAGACTGTCTGGGGCAGGAATGCTGTCCTTAACCCTTAGTCTCCAGGACTGGCCATTGATATCCGCTGTCAAACCTCACTGACATGAGTTGCTTGCTGTCCAAGACCTACCGCTGACCAAATCCCCTCACACTAAAATCTTTCCACCTACTGGGCCAAACTGTTTCTGTGGTAGCCAAATAATGAGTATTTGAGGGTTTGTGAGCCATACAGACCCTGTTACAACTACTCAACTTTGCCATTGTAGCACAAAGGCAACCATACACAATATGTAAATGAGTGGGAATAACTGTGCTTCAATAAAACTTTATTTACAAAAACAGACTATGGTCCTAATATAACCTACAAGCTATAATGTACAAGCCTGTTCCTCCAGACACTTGTCTATACAGCAGGCAATTGGCTTTGCTAATTCATTCATCTATTTATTCACTAAATGCATATTGTGAACATGCTGGGAATATTGTGAACATATTGTGTTCACATATTGTGAACATACTGTGAATCATTTATTCACTAAATGCATATTGTGAACATGCTGTATGTCAACTGCCTAATGCTTACTACATATTGATACAAAGATGACTAATACACGACATTTCCCCTATATTAGCTCAGAGTTCCAAGAGAAAGTTAAATTTGTAAATAATAATAATAACAATAATTTGATAAGGTAAGTGTGTGTCATTTTGGATTTGCTGTTGTTGCAATTACAGTAAACCTTTCTCAAATTGCTTAAGCAAAAGATATCTGATATCTGCTGCCAGACCTCACTGATATGAGTTGTTTGCTGCTCAACTCCTATGACTGACAATCCCCCACACTATAGTCTGTCCACCTGCTGGGATGATTGGCCACTGGTTTGGATGGCCTAAATTGTCTTATTCAAAGATACGGTATAATTCCTGGCCATGCAAAGACCTGTGTATCTATGCCATCTCCATAGTGTCAATGGGAGGCACAAGTTGCCAATGTGCAATTTGATAAATCTATAAAGGAATTTAATTTAGCAGAGGAAAAGTTAATCTAAGTAAACAAAAATTCACATCATAGATGCAACTCCCATGTCATATGTACATAAGCCTAATCCTAATGGTACAAATAATACTAACAACAGCAGTACAACTATAACAACAGTAAATAACATTTACTAAATGCTTACTGTGCCAGGTACAGTTCTAAGCATATTAACTGCTTTAATCATCACTATAGGATTAAATGATAGACTTGGTTTAACCCCCATTTTATAGATGAAGATCCAGGAGTATAGAGAGAGCTTAAATAACTTGCTCATGAGAAACAATTAGGATTTGAACTCAGACAGTCTAGATTTTACCTTTATGTTAGGATTCTGCCACTCTGATATATTGCAGTTCTGTTTCCAGTCTGCTGTGAAACTATAGCCTTGGAGCTTTAACATTATGTTCATTTGAAAAGATTCAGAATTGCCAGCTGTAGGGTAGGAAGTAAATTCCCTTTTGTTGTTCAAAGATTGGGGCTGTAGCTAGTTGTCCTAAATTCTACCATGGCATTTTAGTAGACTGTGTTACATAATCATGTCAAGATATTTAAATTCTCCCATGTCTGGGCATTTGCTAAATGAGAATAACTATTTATCTACCTTAGGATTTCTACTGAAAATTATTACATTATGATATATCTTTGTGAAATATAATCATTTGATTAAAAAAATTTCCATAGAGAGTTTACAACAACATGAAATATCTACACTTATAAACTAAGTTCTTAGCAAAGGAGTTTAATATTTCCAAAGTAGCCAGAATTCAAACCAGGATTTCCAAGCCTCATTTTTCATCTATCCATTTATGTGGATTGTCTTTTTTTTTTAAAGATCTAGTGATTATTGAGTTTTAACCAAGTGATACAATATAAAGTGTCATAAACTTTTCTTTGGAAGATAAGTAGTCGTTTAAATTTATAGTTGAAAATTTGTAGCCTTGCTTTAAAAAGAATGTGTGTGCACATGTATGCACACAAATGTGTGATGTCTTCTGTAGTTTAGATATATGAGAGATTTTATTCTCAAATTAAAATAACAGCTTAGCAGGACTGAAATATCCTTAATTCCCCTCTTTGGATCATAAAACAAGATTGCTGAGTAATAATTCTAACAAGGCACACTTGGAAATTATTGCTAATAAATGAACCCATGTTGTTTTTAATATTACTTTGCTAAAACATGCATATCTTTTCACTTTAAATTTAAGTGCTATAATTGCTTGATTTTATTTTACAGATATCTCGCTGTTTTCAATAGAGCATCTATATGAATATTAAGTAACCATGGAACAAAAGTGTATCCACCATTTGTTCTCAAATGCATGTGATTTCAGAAGATTCACAGGATATTAAAGAGTTAGTGGTAGTATTGGCAAATGAGGGTGGCGTTGTTTCAGTTTTAGGAATGAATTACTTTTTATGCTTATTACTTTCCTGTGTTCAAATAAAATAAACTCTTTTTAAATTGAGAAAGAGTATAAAACATAGAAAATTATTTTTTAAAAAGGTAATCATTTCCATAAATGATGGAAAGACAAACTAATGCCATTTTCCAATTTCTGATAGTGTATATTATTAATACCTCTTCTTCCTTCCATAGATGCAGATTGAGAATTACACTATCTCATGTTATATTCAAAAATATGTTAATGTAAAATGATTCCAATAAACTTTTTACGCATAATACTAGGTAGTGTCTCTTAAGTTTTTAATTTTATCAGGCACTATCAAAGTGACTAGCAATAATTATCTCCTATAAACTTAACAACATCAGCAGGAAGTTACGATTATTACTTCTGTTTTATGGACTTGGAATCTGAGACACCAGGCAGTGCAAGTTACTTTCCCAGTTAGTGGTGGGGCTGGGCTGAGAACCACACAGTTCAACTCTAGAGGCCATACTACTTAACTACTCACTATTTTGTACCATGCTTCTCTTTCCTCACCTGTCTTAAGGATTTCTGTTGAAAAATTGGTTGAAATACTCCTGTTTCTGGAGAGTGTTTACAATTTGGCTGTGAGGTTTATGCAGCTACTTTGTTGCTCTGCAGCTGTGATCACTCTCATTAAATAGTAATATCTATTAAGCATGAATCTTTCCCTGTTTTTTTCTAGTATAGTACTTGTTCCTTTCCTCCACAGAGTTGTCTCTGACCAGTTCAAGATTACAGCAGCACAATACCTCTTTGAAGTTCATATTTTATATTAAAAGAAACACTTGGAACTCAATCTTCATTCATTATTGTTGTACTGGAGAGGTCCCTGCCATGTGAATCAAATCCCGAACACAGCTGATTTAATTAGAGGTGGTCAAATTATAGGCAAAATCATAGGTCATGAGCAATCCTGGCTAAAAAGCTCTGCCTGAAAAGGGAAAAGGGAAACTAAGCATACCAAATAGATTTAATTTCAAGCATTCAAATTAGGGGCACAAACACATTTAGTTTGAGAAGTGGGAAGGCTACTGAATTAGCACCATATAAGGCTTTTTATCCAGTGTTTTCAGATTTACTAGCTCTAAAATAATTTTGCAAAATTTTGTATCCTATAATGCATTATCAACTATAACCTATAATTTTTATCATAAATGTAAACACTTGCATGGAATATATTTTCTAATATTCGTAAATATTGAAATTTGAAAATTAAAATGATCTTTTAAGTGAAGTAGAATTCTTAGACCTAAGCAAGAGGGACTTCACATACTATGAAGGCATACCATATAAATTGATTTAAAAATGCCTAGGACCTTCTATTACCAGGAGCCTAGCATTTAACACTCATGCAGAAAGACCTGTAACTCTAAACATCTGTTCTCAATACTAACACCTTTCAAGAGCAGGGAATCACTTTTGCACATCTCCCTAGTCCTCCACACTAAAGTGCATTTAAATGTTAGAAAAGCCTGGAAGATGTACTGCCACCGAGGTCTGAGTCAAATGCTGCTTTGGAGGGCAGGGTATATTTATTTGAAATGCTTAAGATACAGACAAATAGATTAACTTATCAAATCCTTATACCACATGGCATGAATGCAAAGTTCTTAAAATAACAAAGTAATTTTTCCTACCAGGTCAAATATCCATTTACTTCACTCTCTAATTTCTGATAAAAACTATACTTGCCAAGAGTTGTACACAGTAGCTGAGGATTATTTATCAATAATAAAAAATTCCTATTACCTTTATATTTATATATATGAACATTCAGACCTCTTCTGCACTCACAACTGGATGGAAATTTAACAACAAAATTGCAAATACTTTTGTTCGTATGAATATATTTAATGTTAAATTCAGTGTTCAAAAATTAATTGATTTAAAAGTAACTTTTTTCAAAAACATTAAAAATTTTTAGTGTTTTTGCATTTGCTATAATTCTTTATGAATATATCTTTCAGTTTTGTGCACTGTGATTATAATTATAACTTGCTTTTAAGTTTTTAGATTATTACTGTCATTAAAAATTTTCACAAATTATGTGAAAATGTTAATTACAACAAATAGTTATCCACTAAATAGAATAAAAATAACATTTATGAAAGAACACATAATCACTTATATATTACTTTTTAAATGTATCTAAACACAGCTAGTTCACCAAAAGAATACCCAAATGCACATAATAATAAATAAATTCAGTACTCACAAACACCATGCCAGTTTTAGGACACATAAAAACCAAAACTTTACACATTTGTGATTCTGTGACATTGAGAGAACATTTTTCAAGGTAAAATAGAGCATTGTTTCCTAACAATTTTTCAGCTTGACTTATAACACCTAAATATCTAAGTCTATAGCAGGTAGGTCTCGTTTCTGCTGAGGGCCCAGGCCCACCAGCATTTGGGGGCAGCCTAACTTTAATGTATCTCACAGAATCTAAATACCATACTGATTTGATGGTCACGCTTTCCCATTTTTAAACACATTTTACTAATTTGCTCATTTAATCAACATATAAAAATTGTATATATTTATGTGTGTAATATATTGTTTTGAAATATGTATACATCGTGAAATAGCTAAGTTGTGTTTCCTTATCCATTCTTAAAAGTAATCACCACATTTTTTCTTGGAGTCAAAAACCTTCACTATCCTCTTCAGTCTTTGTACTCAAATTTCTATTTCACTTCTCCACAGGATGTATGTCTTAACATAATATTCCTATTGAATTTATTCATACTTGAAGGTCTATTATTAATCACCCTATCATTCTTTATTACAATTATGATTTATACAATGATGAAAGTCTATTAAAAGTTTCTATTAGAATATTAAACACAAAAATGCATCTCTTAATTCTGGGAATGTTGTAATTAGTTCATGTATCCATGTATCCTTTTTACTTGTTGTTAGAATGGGGTTAGGTTTCAGCATCAGTTCAATTCTACATGTTCAATTTTTAGGAATTAAATTCTGAGAAAACTTCTTTATAAAGGTATGTAGAGGAAATAGAAGGAAATTTTAATCTTCTGTCAATATCCACCTTCAATTTTGCAGAAAAGGATTATAATTTAGCAACTTTTTTCTACTGCTATTACCCTGATCTAGCCACAATTCCTTCTTGTCTGAATTACTAATAGGATCCAAAGTATTATCCCTGCTTTTACCCCTGGTTCCCTTCAATCTACACCCACATTCCATAGTAGCAATGGTTAGTCCATTAAAGGAAAAAGAAAGTCATACCACTTCCCTGTTTAAAATTCTCCCTTGGCTTCCCATCTCACTCTGAGTAAAAGCTGAAAAACCTACGGTGATCCTCAAGGCTGTGCAGAATCTAGCCTCCTTTTCCCTCTCTGGCCTTGTCTCCTGTTCTTGTCCTCATTCACTCCACTGCACCTCCCTGGCCCCTTACCCATTCCTCCATCAGGCTGTCATGTCCCCATCTCATCTCCAAGAGCCGGTGCACTGGTGTTTCCTCTGCTGGGAATGCTCTTCCCTCAAGGTCACCAGTCACCTTCTTTCATACAAGACCCTGCTACTTCTCTGTTGTACAGCTTAACCTTCTATACTTCCCTGTCTCCAGCCTTGCCCATCCCACAGGTCATTTCCTATTTGCCTACTTCTTTTCTCCTTGGCAATAATTTATAACATTCTAGATATTTTATATTTAAAATTTGTTTATAGCTATTCTACCCGCTAAGAGGTAAGCCACATGAGGGAAGGGAATTTGGAAAGTGTTACTGGAATCAAACATTGCCAACTACCTGACATCATGACTTACCTCTAGCTATAATTTCTTTCCGTTGCTATGACAAGATGCAAATGGAATGTTTCCTAAAATAAAAGTCCTTTCACCCATACATGACTAATGCCAGATTATTACTTTCTACTTCCTTGATAATTTTCTTAATGGCATCTCACACCTATAAACCCAGGATGTTGGGAGAAGGAGGTGGGAAGATCACTTGAGGGCAAGAGTTCAAGACCAGCTAGGCAACATTACAAGACCAAGTCTCTCTTAAAAATAAATAAATAAATAAAAATATGACCAGGCATGGTGGTGGGCACCTGAGCCAGGAGACTGAGCCAGGAGGATCACTTGAGCCCAAGAGCTTAAGGCTGCAGTGAGCTAGGATCATACCACTGCACTACAGCCTGGGGGAGAGAGAGAGATCCCATTTCTTAGAAAAAAATTACTTATGGTTAATTCTAGGATTATGTAGGATTATGAGATTTTTTTTATTTAAACTTAAGATTTTTCTTTATTTTGCCTCTATACTTTTAAATGTCCTGTTAATCAGAAAGCATGGTCAACTTTACCTCAAACGAATCCTGTTGTTTTGAAATAAAAAAATTATTCTAAGAAAACTATTAATAAAAAAATCAAGAATGATTTATAAAAATATATTTCGTAGAGCAATTATATATCTTAAGCAAAATATTCTGACAAAATAGAATTACCTCATTAGACTACAGGCTTCCAAACAAAAGGGCCTCTTCTGTGTTGTTTCTCCTGTGTCCAGAAAAATACTTAGCACCAAGCAGGTGCTCAATGAATACTTACTCCAAAAACAACTCTCCTCACATAAAACAACTGACATATTTTTAAAATCTAATTATTATTATCATTACACATTGTATTCATTTCTAAATAACTCGAGAAGAGTAAATATAAAATGTTTTTTACCCTGTGCCTTTTTCTTTCTAAAGCACATAATGTAATATAAAAACCACCTCAGATAAATGAAATATAATAATAGAAATCTGTAATTAACCACTCTCCTGTGTTCCAGTTTTAAAAATGGAGGCGCATATGGCATGCTCTAAGTCAGTAACAAGACAGTATTTCTCAGAACTGCCTATCTTCATCATTCAAGGGAGGGTTTATTACAAACAGCATTGTGTGGACTACTGCATCTCAGAATGATTTGAAACATGAACTTAAACAGGCAAAGGCCACCCATCACTTACCCAGAAAAGTCTTGAACAAGAATGTTATGTACATTCCACACATGGTAATTAATTACCACCTTGAAGTCCTGAGTGCAAAAGGATGACTACTATCTAGTATGCTGGTCAGGTTTCTCTAATGCATTCTATTTCATTCTACTTCTTAAAGGAACCCACCTTGGAAAAGGTTTGTTTGCATAGGTTTTGTTGGAAATAAATATGAATGCTCACGCATTAAATCAGTGGCTCTCAATTCTGGGAGAACATTAGGATCACAGAGGAGTTTACAAATGCTGATGCCTATGGCCCATCTCAGACCAATGCAACCTGAATTCCTGGGGTTGGCATTGGAAACTGTGTGTGTAGTGTTATTTTTATATTTTTGCTGTAATTTAGTGTGCTCTCAGGATGAAGAACCTTTACATCAGATTGTAAACTTCTTAAGCTTAGAAACTATGTTTGTATGATATGCCTTTTTATCCCAGTGCTTACCACAGTGCCTGATATTGTGGTCTCCCAGAAGTCACAATGCAGTTTTAAGCTTTAGTAACTATAAAAGCATAAATGATACTAAATGACAACAAACATCTTTTGAAAGCTTAATTGTATTTGAATTTCACATATACCTACTTATGACTTTTCATTAAAAGACTTTTAATTTTTTGCTTCAGTATTTTTTGTAAATTTTATTTTTGCCCCCACAGAAACTATGGTGATTTATGCTTCAGTCCTTCTTATGAATGCTGGTAAAGACTAAAAATTATTAAAATTAAAAATATGTTTATTCAAAATTCACAAATAAGTATGGAAGAAATGAAAGTAATTAGGCTTTTCAGGTATTCTTATATGTAAGTTTATAGTATGAAATATATATGTGTATATATATATACATGAAAGTATTAAAATTCAAAGCTACACTAAAATATTTGGAAAATGCAAGTAAAGGATCATGCATTATACAGTTGAATTTTCATCTGAATGTTGAAATCTACTGCCTATTAGAAGTTTTGTTTCAGTCCTATTCTCATGTTACCGTAGGAATGTTTTTGGTTGCATGTAAAAGAAAACAGTGCTTTTATAAAGGAATAATTTATTTCTGCATAACTAGAAGTCTGGAGTCAGGCAGCTGCTGCTGTTGATTAAATGGTTCATTAATGCCAGGGTGGTTCTCACACAATTCTCCACAATTGCAAGATGGCTTCCATAGCTCCAGGCTACACCTTCAAAGGGTAGGGTTAAGATAGTAACACTGGCTGCTTGTGTCTAATATTGTTATCCGAAAGATGTCTGCTCCTCCCAGCAAATGTTCACTTAGGTTTCATTAGCTAAAACTATATCATGCCACCACCCTCTAGTTACAAAAGTTACTAAGATAAAAGTATTTAACTTCTCCGTCTTCTATTTCATTGACAGAAAAGAGAGTAAAGTCGGGCGTGCATTTGCTAGCCAGACAAGTTCCAGTTATCCTTAATTTTTTTTCTCATCTACTCTTTTAAGTGTGAAGTCGACTATTTCTAAAACTAATGGATCTTTTAATTGTTACATAATATTAGCTTTTCTTCTAAGAGAATAAAATGTTTTTAGGGAACCAGAACTTTTCTTTCAAGGCTCTTTTTCTTAACAATAAAGATTGTAGTTAACAAATTTGCTTTCTCAATTCAGGAAGAAAAAAATGTATTCTCCTCAAATGATGGAATCAATGTGGTTAAGAGCCATTAATGAAGGCTTTGAAATTGTATTCAACATGGAATGGGAAACTGAAGGATTTGGGCAAAGTAAACAATATGATCAGGTTTTGTATTTTTAATACAAATGAGTTTGTAAGAAGACAAAAAGAAAGAGGAATTTCTTACAAGAATTATGTCAAGTATTATATAGTCTCTTTCTTTACTGAAATAGGGAAATCAATTGAGATTACTACATTATCTAGAGAAACATTTTTCAGACTACAGAGGTAGCTGTGGATATGGAAAGAGGTGAACAGATGGTCTGGAGACAGAACTGACAGGACTTACTGAAAGATTGGAAGTAATTGTGAGGAAGAGGCAAGAAGGAGAGCTAACCTCAGCGTTTCTGGCTAGAGAAGAAGATCAGAACAGTTCTGAGAAGGTAGATCAAGAATTTAATTTTGAAAAAGGGAACTAGTATGTGATGTTCCCTCCCTGTGTCCATGTGTTCTCATTGTTCAACACCCACTAATGAGTGAGAACATATGGTGTTTGGTTTTCTGTTCTTGTGTCAGTTGCTGAGAATGATAGTTTCCAGTTTCATCCATGTCCCTGCAAAGGACATGAACTTATCCTTTTTTATGGCTACATAGTATTCCATGGCGTATATGTGCCACATTTTCTTTATCCAGTCTATCTTTGATGGGCATTTGGGTTGGTTCCAAGTCTTTGCTATTGTAAACTGTGCCACAATGAATAAACGTGTGCATGTGTCTTTATAATAGAACGATTTATAATCCTTTCGGTATATACCCAGTAATGGGATTGCTTGGTCAAATGGTATTTCTATTTCTAGATCCTTGAGGAATCACCACACTGTCTTCCACAATGGTTGAACTAATTTATGCTCCCACCAACAGTGTAATAAAGTGTTCCTATTTCTCCACATCCTCTCCAGCATCTGCTGTCTCCAGATTTTTTTAATGATTGCTGTTCTGACAGGCTTGAGATGGTATCTCAATGTGGTTTTGATTTGCATTTCTCTAATGACTAGTGTTGATGAGCATCTTTTCATATGTTTGTTGACCCCATAAATGTCTTCTTTTGAAAAGTGTCTGTTCACTTCCTTCACCCACTTTTTGATGGGGTTGTTTTTTTCTTGTAAATTTGTTTTAGTTCTTTGTAGATTCTGGATATTAGCCCTTTGTCAGATGGGTAGCTTGCAAAAAATTTTTCCCATTCTGTTGGTTGCTGTTTCACTCTAATGATTGTTTCTTTTGCTATGTAGAAGCTCTTAAGTTTTAACTAGTTCCCATTTGTCTATTTTGGCTTTTGTTGCCATTGGGAGGGGAACATCACACACTGGGATCTGTTGTGGGATAGAGGACTAGGGGAGGGATAGCAGGGGATGGGGAGATTGGGGAGGGATAACACTAGGAGAAATACCTAATGTAGGTGATGGGGAGATGGAGGCAGCAAACCACCATGGCATGTGTATACCTATGTAACAATCCTGCAAGATCTGCACATGTACCCCAGAATTTAAAGTATAATAAAAAAGAGAGAGAAAGAAAAGGGGAACTAGAAGAATCACCCATGTACCCTATTGCACTTATATAGCAAGATTGGAATACAGAAGAAATTGACATGAACCCTTAGTATGAATAATACATATATTTATGAAATGTTGAATAATTTTAATCACATTCCTAAAAGGAAAAGTATGAAGAAAAAACAAACTGAAATAGTATTACTATGAAAGATTAATGGGGTAAAATCAAGTGTATTACTTTATACACTAAATGCAAATTAGTTAAATTCTCTTATAGAAGAATAGAATTTCAAATTTTAAAAAGTGTTTTAAAGGATTTTTAAAAGTTATCTATTATTTTCAATAATCATAATATTATAAATAAAGTTAGAAAACATGGAGATGGTCAAAGGGATGCTAAGAGATTCAAATTAAAAAATCAGGAGTTGCAGTAACATCATTCAAGGTGAAATATCAGGATAAGGAACTTAGTAAAACAGAAAGACATTATGTATGATTAAAAGTATTATTATAAAGCAAATATAGCAGTTATAAGTCCATGCATCAAACAATGTGGTCTCTCAACTCAGGTTAAGGGAAAAGCTATCAGAAATGTTTATCACAAAAATATGATAAAATAACTTTATGCTTTCATGCTGAGACTTTAATACATCTCTTTTGGAATTTCACATACCTAGAAGATAAACAAGTAATATCAATTATTGATAATACTATTAAAAATCTTCATTTTACATTTGTTAAGATTGAAATATCTCCACATGGAGATGTTGGGCAGGCAGCCCAGGTCTCAGAACAGCACATTACAATACAACATATCATACTTTAATGTCTACATGTAATTCACAAGGGGAGGTAATAAGTTCTTTTAGTATCTCAAAACCTCCATAAATTAAGGGCTGACATTTCTCTGACCAGACCTTACTTTGTTTATCTCCATTACAGTGGGATAAAAGTTGCAGACATTAAGAGATAGAGACCATTCAAAACGGTTTTACTACTTCTTTATTGCCTGATCGAGAAAATCCTAAGTGAAAGCCAGATATTACATGTACTACTTACAGTCCTCTGGCAAATATATTTCTTCAAAAGTTCAAGTAGCCTGGACAGCAAATTTATCTAGCTTACTTGGTCTTTGGACAAAAACAGTGGGCTTTGCTTGCAACTCGCAGACAAGCTTATGGGGCATTACCACGTAATTATTTCAATGGGGAAATATGTTTTATCTTGTTTTATTACTTTCCTAGGAGCAGAAACCAAGACCCCAGTGACATCCAATTATAGTTCTTAGTTCATTTGAGGTAGGTTAAATGGTGACATTGAATCACAACATCTTTAACCTCATTTGATCATCAAAAGACAAGATTTTTTTTCTATTCTCCAAAAGAAACTTTGAGCAGCAAATATAATTGCTAGATAAAGAGAGATTTCTTACACGAATTTGCAATATATGTAATTTGTCTTCTCTCATTGTTACAATATGTATAATTTATCTTGTGGGAAATGAACGGGTAAAGGGCACAGCGGTTTTTTTGCAGCTTGGTTATTAGTCACAGCTTATTAATACCATATTCTTCCCAAGAGAAATAAGAAATATCACAGCATCATGACATCAGAGAGTCTCAAGAGGGACTCCCATAACACTGAGACACTGATTCTGTCAGATGATTCTACACATATATATTCAAAGTGTAAACACATAGGTTGCTTTACTAGCCTATTGGAATATATTGAGGAGACTATGCTATACTTCATTCCAATCCATTCAACTTTCTAGTAATAAGATAAGAAGTTCTCTTAAATGAATGGAAGATCTATAAGCAAAAAAAGGTTTGGAAACCTCAGCATGTTTGGAGAAAGTCTCTTTCAAGGCTACCTCTACCTTATTGATTAGATTTAGGTTATTGAATGTATTCAATATGAGATGTTTTGGGAAAGTTGTACTTCAAAGTCAAATTCTAGTGGAGCCCAGCTTATCAACAAACAGCATGTTCACTACTTGAATGCTGCAGCGACTATGGTAAAAACCTGCTTGCCTTGTTACAATGAAGATCAAAGACATTAGCTTTTTAAAAAATTACGGTGGAAATATTAATTCAACAAAAAATTTATTTTGCTCCTACCATATGCCAGAAACTATTCTAGGCACTGAAAATATGGCAATGAATATGGCAAGACAACATGGCAAGAAAATCCTTGCCCTTAAGGAGCTTATGCTATTTTGACATATGGACATGAAGAGTAAAGATGGAAAAGGAAACTGAAAAGGTAGATATTTATGAACAGGAAGGGCAAAAACGAATGGTAGCTTGAGGTATGTCTGAGTAAAGTAAGAGGAATAAGAGGGAAAGTCGCAGGTAAGGCTTTCCTGACAGCTAAAGAATAAGAGAGCCTTAAGAAGAGTTAAATGAGCTTAGACAGAAACGTATCTGGCTTCCCATTGTTTTCACTTCACCACAGAGATGGTAAGATCAAAATGGGGAGAGTGGGAGATTAAATCTACAACAGCAATCATCTAATAATCTATAGAGGCCATTTCAAAGATTAAGACTAAATTAATAAAAATTATAGTAGTCCAACTAGGTTTATTAAAACATAAACATAGTTTATCTAGTCATCATCATATTTGAACAGAAATAATTGCTTCTTTCCATGCTAGCATTAGGAGAAAAATTTCCCCATTTTCCATCACTCTTTTCTTCTTCACACTCATATACTTTTCTCTTCTGAAAAACCCAAATAGGAAATAAAATCACTTCTTTTGAGCTTGTTCTCTGATCTCCTCTTGCCCACATGCTTATACTTTCTGAAGAGCGTGCTGGTTGGAAGATGAAAACTATCCAGAAGCTGGAATGCACTGACTGGATATAAAAAAGCACAGAGGTGTTTGACAATGATTCTTCTCTATGACTATTTATATCAGTAAATTTAGAGCCTGAGTTTTGTTACTTCAGAGAAGATGTAGACACTGGATTTTCCTTTCTATTTATTAGGTGTTCTTAACCTTAAAATTCTTGATTATGGACAGAGAAAACAGAAGCTTATGAAATTCTTCTCTTTCCCAATTCTTAAAGAGATGCAAGGGTAAAAACTTTGGGTTTTTAATTCTACTTTTCAATATAGTGTTTCATAGGAAACCCTGCTTGAGTGTTATATTTAGAAACTAAACACTTTTAAAAGTATTTAAATTTAGAACAAGAACTCTGCCTTAAATAAAAGGATTTATATTTATCTTCAATGCACATACCTTAACACAATTTTGATCCGAAATAACATGTTAATAGGATACATTGTTTTATTTGTTTGTTAGGTCAGTGTGGCATCAGCATGCTGCCTCAGGAGCCATGAAATAGTGTACTTATGGTTAACTTAGGTAACTCTTAGGGGTTAAAATAAGGGAAAAACTATTATTTGTCCCAAAATATGGGAGATTTAAAAATTAAGAATTTGGGATTTTCCTCTGCCTCAGATAAATCAAAATGTACCAGACATATGAGGGTCCACTGTTGACTAAGCAAGAAGAATACTCTAGTGCAATGTATTGTTTAGAGTAGTGTTCCTAGAGCTTCTTTCCATTCCAGGGTTGGTGAATCATAGCTATAAAGCCATCTGTAATGTGAAAGCCTGTTTATGCCCATGCCCTCTGTTGGTAGCTATTTTTTATGAGTATTGTACACATGTTTCTTATGGTTACATTTCAAACTGCCCTGACCCACCTTTATCCTGTCTTATACAAGTGGAACAGATAAAGAAATATTTACAAAATAGCAAGTAGATGAAGTTGGCCTCAGCAGTTGGCAATTACAAAGAAAAAAAAAAGTCAAGGAAAGGGGAAAAGAGTCTATTCAGAGTTAGCCAAACTGTGATGTTTGAGGGCATGGTCCTCAAAACATCCTTTACTTTTGACATCTACTGTAAGTTCAAGGGGCTCCCCAAATGATGCTCAAATCTGATAATTTGCTAAAGGGATTCACAGAGCTCACTGGAAGCTATTATATTCACAGATACAGCTTGTTATAGGGAAAGAACACAGATCAAAATCAGCCAAAAGAAGAAATACATAGAGTCTGGAAGAGATCCTAGCAAGTAGCTTCTGTTGTCCTCTGTGGAGCTAGAACAGGTGACCCTCCCAGGATTGATGTGTGACAGTACACAAGAAATATTGCCAACCACAGAAGCTCATCAAAGTTCAGTGTTCAGAGTTTTTATTGGAGCTTCATTATGTAGACATGATTGATTGACTGATTTCCCTTCTGGTTAAACTCAGCCTCCAGGTCAACTGATACTACTTGACCCAAAGACCCCACCTTAAATTACATGGTTGTTCTTACTGGTGTGACCAGTGTCTGCCCAAACAAAGAGACTCATAAGATGTCATGAAATGAATTACCTCCCAGAAGCCTAGGGAAAAGACCAGACCTATCTTTGGGCAAAGCCAAATTATTCACTACATAGAGAAGGGTAAAAAGCAACTACTCATAAAAGCATTCAAGCAATATAGTTGAGATGGTCCTCAGTGCTATGAAGGAAAATATAGTGATACATATTTGAAATCTACATCACTTTAATTTTTCTTGGCTAGGATTATAATTTTATGAATGATAAATTTTAAATATTTGAAAAAGCAAAGCATACTTTTAAGATTATTTCAGCAAGAACACTGTGATTCTCAAAAAAACTGGCAATGGTAACTATGTTGGGAGTGAGGTTTCCCTAAGACGACTCCCAGGTTTAATAATTCACTAGGGAGACTAACAGGACTTAGTGTATAGTCATATTCATGGCTAAGGCTTATTGTAGTAGAAGGATTCACAAGATCAACAAAAAGAAAGGGCACATGGGGCAAAGATCAGGAAAAACCAGGTGGGAGCTTACAAGGGTCTTATCCCAGTGGATTTGCATAAGACACATTTAATTCCCCTCCTCTGTGAACTGTGACAATACATGCGAAATGTTGCTAACTAGGGAAGCTTTTTAAAACCTTAGCACCCAGAGTTTTGATGGAGAGCTGGTCATATAGGTGTTAAATTAAATTAAAAATTTCGCCCAAGCCTGCCTCTGTACCTTGAGTCTCTATGTACCAACTGCAACCTAGCTTACTACTTAAATTAAAAGCTTAACTTGAGAGAATATTCTTGTAACAAATAGCTGAATCTTAGCCAATCGCAGCAGCCAAGGTCAATGAATTACAGCCTGCCAACTCATCACAACATGCCCATATAAGGCCGATGCCTTGCTGTAGCTGATCAAATAAATTCTCTAGTTTGCTTCTGTGTCTGGTCTATAAAAGCTCACTTCTCACACTACTAAGTGGATCTCTCTGAACCTTTACTGGTTCAAGGTACTGCCTGATTCATATCTCATTCTTTCCTTGAATAAATGCTGCTAAATTTAATTTGTCTAAAGCTTTTATTTTAGCAGAGATAATATCTACCAGGCACAGATCAAAATTCCAGACTCCCAGAACAAAAGCACATGTTCAATACAAATGAATTATTTGAACAAACATTTTAGCTACAATGAGCCACTCTTACGGGTTCTGGGAATGGTGGGAATCCTCCTGAAATTCAAGTTCCCAGACACCAGCCAAAGGCCAACCTTATAAACAGATCTTTCAAAGGATAGCACTTAGTTCATTTCTGCATAGTGGCACAGCCAAAGTCTCAGGGAGTAAAGAAATACAAGAATGTCACATTCAGAACCAAACACTAGGGTCAGTAGGGAAACGTGCTCCAGCAACTGCTGCAATCAGAAATTTATATTTGTCCATAGCCAGAGATTTGGGAATCTCAGGGAATATTTTACCTCCTCATATAATTTATAGATCTGCTTTTAGTGAAAGAAGATGTTAAAATAAAACTCGATTTGTTTCGCTTTTATTTCCCTAAAACAATAGGTGTGACCTCTCCTATATTCCAAAGTGAGTTGCTAGAACCACCCATGCAAAGAAGGTGGTTCAATCCTTAATTAATCCTTAGCTTTCTCCCCAGCCCCTTAAATGTTTGAAACTAAAGAGTTTCAAACTCATGGATAAGGACATCCATTATTTTACATGGATAAGAACATCCATTATTCTACACGGATAAGGACATCCATATATGTGACACACTCCTATGAGTAGGCTATGTCTAATCTCCATGTGTCAGTGTATATTTTAACCTTCTTTTTCCTACATGAAACACATATTGGAATGCAAGTAAATGAGAATGACATTTCTATAAGCCAACCTTGGATCGTCTAAATTTTTTAAACAGTAAATACCTTTAAAACTTTTAAAAATTACTATTAGTTCAAAATGCACGATTGATTGCAAAGGAGCATTATGTTGAGAACCACTCTGTAGTGAGCAATAGGAAAGCTTTCAACATTTTTGGAGTTGATACAATCAGAAGTATGCTCCAGAAGCTACATTTGGTAGGTGGGAGATAGGAGGCAGGGAAACTGGTAGTAATAGTCTTAGTGGAAATCATGAGATAGTGGCAGTAAACATACATAGAGGATGATGGCAAAAGTAACACAAGTAGAAATAGGATGAAGATACTGGTGATGAATGAAAAATAAAACTTATTTTTAAGTTTAAAATAACCCTAAAATTTTAGGGGCAGGGCTAAGATGGCCGACTAGAAACATCAGTGTTCAGAAGCTCCCATCAAAAGAGCCATAATAAGTGTGTGAATCCGTCACTGGCAACCAAGGTATTCAGATTCTCTCACCAGAACTGATTAGGAGGCTGGCATGATCCACGGAGAGGAAGGAAGCAAACAATTGCTACAAAGAGAATAAAATATCTAGCAATACAGCTAACAAGGGATATGAAGGACCCCTTCAAGGAGAAGTACAAATCACTGCTCCAGGAAATAAGACAGGACACAAACAAATGGAACATGGATAGGAAGAATCAATATCATGAAAATGGCTATACTTCCCAAAGTAATTTATAGATTCAGTGCTATTCCCATCAAACTATCATTGACATTTTTCACAGAATTAGAAAAAACTACTTTAAATTTCATATGGAAACAAAGAAGATCCCGTATAGCTAAGACAGTCCTATGCAAAAAGAACAAAGCTGGAGGCATCACACTACTTGACTTCAAACTATACTACAATGCTGCAGTAACTAAAACAGCATGGTACTGGTACCAAAATAGACATATAGGCCGATGAACAGACCAGAGACCTCAGATGTGTAGATGTAACATCACACATCGACAACCATTTGATCTTCAACAAACCTGATGAAAACAAGCAATGGGGAAAGGATCTCCTATTCAATAAATGGTGCTGGGAAAACTGGTTGGCCATATGCAGAAAACAGAAACTGGACCCTTTCCTTATACCTTATACAAAAATTAACTCAAGATGGATTAAAGACTTAAATGTAAAAACCCAAACCATAAAAGCCTAGAAGAAAACCTAGGCAATACCCTTCAGGACATAGGCATGGGCAAAGACTTCATGATGAAAATGCCAAAGTAACTGCAACAAAAACAAAAATGGACAAATGGGAACTAATTAAACTCAAGAGTTCTGCACAGCAAAAGAAACTATCATCAGAATGAACAAGCAACCTACAGAATGGGAACAACAACAACAACAAAAAACCCCAAACATCGCATGTTCTCACTCATAAGTGGGAGTTGAACAAGGAGAACACAAGGACACAGAGAGCAGAACACCACACAACAGAGCCTGTTGGGGGTGGGGAGGGAACTTAAAAGATGGGTCAATAGGTGCACCAAACTACCATGGCACAGGTATACATAGGTAACAAACCTGCACATTCTGCACATATACCTTTCTTTTTTAGACTAAAGAAAAACAAACAAACAAACAAAAAATAACAAAGTTTTAAGCATGGGTTTCTCAAAAAGTCCAGAATAAGAATCAAGTTTTAGAAATGAATTCAACTTAAAACCAATGAAATGTGTCATAAGAATTGGATCCCCAAATATGGGTGTACCGTTTGCAGTTAGGAGTGTGAGAGATGTGCAGAATTTGGATTGGAGATGGACAGTTATTATTCAGGTGTTGGCCACATAGAGGCAGTAAGACTGATGGTGTTTCTAAGGGCCCTTTCAGAAAATGCATTTTCTAGTTGTTGACATTATTTAACTATTTCATTAACTGAATCTGTGTTTTTGAAAGAAAATGTCTCTATAAACTGTAAAAATATTAATAAATACTTTTTAAAAAAAGGTTAAGTAATCATTCCTGTTAGACGGTAGATCTCCTAGGTTGGTGAAAGGACTCTTGAAAAGAAGCCAGACTTACTTTTATTGTTAGAGTAATTCATATTTAAAATAATGTGGATGTACGCACAGACAGACAGACACACGTGTATATTTAGGTAGAAATAACAGAAGAGCCTTTGCAGATATTACTTAGGATAAAGGAAAGATACGATAGTGAATTTTATGTAAAAGTAACGGTTTGTTCACTGACTCTGTCCAGTTCTACTTTTCCTCATGGAGCTTTCATCTTCTCTTAGTCTTCATTCTTACACAAGGTATCCAAGTTCTTGCCCTCTGGCCAGGGGTCTTACAAGTGGCTAGAATTATGGTGGTGTTTCCATAGAGACAACAAGGAACTGTTCTTCCTTCCTTTCCTCTGTGAGTTGCTACTCTTGCTAGTCTATGAAGGAAGAAAAACTAGTTCCTCATATTTGCACACAAGGATTTTCTAATTTTTCAAACTTGTTCTTCCTTTGAAATGCACAGAGAAGAAGAAAAACTGTGCTTGGTGTTAGACAGGAAAAAAAGAGGTGGGAATGTTCATATTCCTGCCAGGCCACACTTGTGGCATGTTTGTTTGTTTCTTACGATAAAGATGTGAGACTGGTTTGTTGTTTTTCCCACTTGAAAGATCTTTAAAAGTAGGAATTATATCATACCCAAGTTAACTAGTATTTAATGAGTACATCAGTGAAAAAATGAACAGTGAATGAACTTTTATTCTGGAGAGAGAAAAGACGTTTGAATAGAACTTTTTCAGTTTATAAGTTTTTAACACATTCTGCCACTTAACTCTTGATGGAATTGCATGAAGTAATTTTTGAGGTACAAAAACTAAGATAACTGTGAAGTTAAGATGTGAATTCAAGTCTTCTTACACCAATTAATTGCCAATTTTCACTCTTACACTGTGGCTTTGGGAGAATGTGAGCGATTAGAACAGTGATGTCCTGGGCTAGAGAATCAGGATGTTTATTAAATGATACATGTAGATTAGGCAAATAAAAGGCAGGTAAAGCCATTATAACTAGCAGCCCATTCAGCTAAACCCCATGAAGTGTTTCCAGACCCTGTCCCCAGTCACCCGTGGTTTCTCTGCTCTCTTTTAATACAACTGGTCACTGGTATACTGATTTGCTTATTACTTGTTTTCCCTGGCTAGAACTTACACTCCAAGAGAATAGGGACTTGTCAACCTTGTTCATTGCTGACTTCCCTGGTGTGTAGAGCAGTGCTTCGCAATAGCTATCCTTCAAGAAGGCTTTCTGAGTATATGAATGTATAATTTTAGAACATGCATTGTTCTATTCTTTAAGCATACTTTCCTTAAGAATTTCTCTGTGAGAATAAGGGCAAAGTTATATAAAAAAATTAAGACACAGTACCAGAAGCAATCTGGTATTGATATTTTATCAATTTTCTCTTCCCTATGTAAAGTACACTACACTTGTTTCTCCTGAGGGTAGTCCATATTTTAACTAGTTTTTTAAAAAAAATTAGAGCAAAAGTTACAATTTTAATATAAATTTCTAAGTCGCTAAGCTCCCAAATTGATGTCATTGACAAATTTAATCTTAGTCAACTATGACCTAATTCCATGAGGACCAATGCCATTGGTAAGACCCTTTTATGATTAACACAGAAATTTCATGAGATGATTTTCCCATTACAAAATTAATAAAGCATTTCAATCTTCACCTGTAAAATATAGTACCTTTGCTGTTTAGTCAGAGAAAATACAATCTTAGTTTTAAAGACTTTTTAAAGGATTATAACAATTTTGCTGTTCTTGGAAAAACTTTATCAATATTTCATCATGATATTCTTCTCTGCAGGAGAACCTAAGAAAAATATTCTATTAATCATGGTGATATTAAAACTATCTGTCACTTGTAGCATGCATATGTAATAATCAGATAAAATTGATATCAGAGACAAATGGCCCACATTAAAAATGTCTGCTTGAAGTTCTAAAATTGTTGCTTCTTATGATGATCTCAATAACTAAACCTCTCAATTTGCAAATGAAGATAGATGCTAAGATAATTTTTTAAACTAGGAATCGTGAAATAAAATAAAGAGAGAACTAAAGTGTCTAACAATGAAACACCTGTAAAAAATACTTACAAGCTTGTTGAGACACATTAATCTTTATCTCCTTGTTATTACTTAGGCATTTACTTCAACTTCTCTGCAATTCTATTTAAAATAAAATTAATGAAAGCATGTGACCTTATGCAAGTATTTTTTTAATGTATTTGGGGTTCTTTTAAAAATGTATATCTGAAGAGTTACATTAGAATCAGTATGTCCCCTGTCTTGTCAGACAATGCATTAAAATTTGGGGAGGAGAAATGAGGAGGCTGTGGATAAAATTAGTTAAAGAATGCTGCATGACAAACACTTCTATTTGCCTCCCAATATCCATTCCCCACAATTTCCTCACCAGCAAAATCCTGATTTGGTTCAGAGTGACAAAATGTCCCTGGTTTTAAATCTCACTTCCACAAAATTTTGGACTTTCTGAGAGCATGTAACTGAGTTCTGGCTTTGAAAGTTAAGCAAAAACCCACTGGGTGAAATCCCTACATAAGCAATTGTAATACAATGGCAATAGATGTGTGAGTCTTCCTAAGAACTTTAAGTCGAAAGTCACCTAAAAACATTAGCTGAGGCCAGGAGCAGTGGCTCACACCTGTAATCCCAGCACTTTGGGAGGCTGAGACAGGCAGATTAAAAGGTTAGGAGATCAAGACCAGGCTGGCCAATATGGTTAAACTCGATCTCTACTAAAAATACAAAAATTAGCCATGCGTGGTGGCAGGCACCTATAGTCACAGCTACTTGGGAGGCTGAGGCAGGAGAATTGCTTGGACCCAGGAAGCGGAGGTTGCAGTGAGCCAAGATTATGTCACTGCACTCCAGCCTGGAGACAGAGTAAGACCCTGTCTGGAAAAAAAAAAAAAAAATAGCTGAGCAGAAAAATTGAATTAAGTAAATTGATCACTTAATTAAGCTATTAAACTAGCCTTGAACTATTTTTCCTTGGACTTCTGTTTATGGGGTAAAGAAAAGAAAGTATCTTTTTGGGTAAACTGGTATAATTGTGTTTCTGTTCCATGCAGCTGAACCAATCTTTGGTTCATAAAGTCCTTCCTTTGGTCATGTATATCTTTATTTGCATAATAAACACTCTGAAAAGCCCCTATAATATTAACACCCATTTAATTTTATTTAATACTAATTTATCAGAAATATTTGATTATGAGATACCTGATATTTCTCTATGAACTAGCAACCTAATGACCACACTTCAGTAAACATTTAGAGATCTCAGAAGGCAAAAAAAAAATTTAGCATTCTGTAATTACATAATTAAATATCTAAAGGGCTATGTTCATAGTCATAATTGTTTCTGAATGTCATATTTCTTAGGGAGCATTGTTACCAGTGATGATTATTGACAAAAGCCATTACTCAAAGAGATAGCATCCTTTGAGGGGTTTCAGCAAAAGTCTCTGAAAATGATCTATCTTCTTTACTGTAATTCATCCAGGGTAATGGTTTGTTGAAACTTAATGCAGGTGATGATCTATTTAATTCTTCAAGAAACATAAGGGAGAATTACATAGCTTTTCTTTTTCTTTGAAGTTTATGTCCCCCAACTTTTAATGTTATGAACACTTGGTCACCATTCTCTCTTACTTTATTTGAGCCACCACTCCTTTTCCTCTACCTTATAATAAGCAGAGAAGAGCACTCAAATTTTCTTTCATATATGTGAAGGAATTCATGTCAATCCATCAGGAATGATTGTGACAAACTAAGAGGCTAAGGTACTCAACAAGTGAAATGCTTACATCGTACTAATGTATATCAAATAAGTATCTGCATCTAAAAGGGAAGGTCATCATCACCACTTATAGCATATTTCCTATTTTCAGAGTTGTATATTAAGCATAGATGAGCCTCAAAGGGAGTAGATTCTTTGACTCTAATTCTATATTATAAATGAAGAGGAAGTGCATACAGAAAAATTATTGAGTAAAATAGTACTTCATCATTTGTGTTTGGAAATGAATGGTTAATTTCTAATTTTATAACATTATGTTATCTCAGTAATCATTTTTTAAGGAAGAAATTACATTGAAACCATTATCCTTTCAGTATAGTTAAATTTTGGCATAGAATTAGACTGGAAATAGAGTAACTGTCATGGTGATTCTGAGAATAGCTTGGTGTTTATTACTCAGGTTGTCCTTAGGCCAGACTGCAAAAGTAGGTTCCCAGGCCAAACAGTTTGCAATAAAAGAGTAAGTAAAACCTAAAAGAGTAAAAACAATGTGCAAGCACAAGTCATTCAATACAATGGTTCTAGTTTCTGCAGTACTGGGAGATGGGCTAATCACTGAAGCAACAATAGGAAATTGCACCAGTGCTTCATGAAAGATGCCAGAGAGTGACCTTGATGTAGGTGTCAGGGTCCTTGATGTGGAGCCTCAGCATTGACCAGGAACAGCAGAAGAATCTTTAGTAAGCATGGTTAGCAACGTTGTTGCCTTGGTGTTAGCAACCAGGGGAATTGGCAGCAACATGATTATAAGAAAAAAGGAGGAAAAGGATGCATGGGTTATTCAAGACAATCTACTGTGCCTATGTTGGGAATCCAAAAGGGGATAGAGCTTTTAGAAGAATATGGATTTGTTACTTTATTTTTACTTTAAAACCACTATGGTGTAAAAACAAAATGTGAGTAATAACCCAACAGAAGCAATAGCATAGGCAAAAATAATTTTCAAACAAAATAGATTTTGGTGGCCATGGAACCTTGTAAAAGAAGACTATATGTCATCTGGTGAATTCAAATAGTCTAAAGGAGCTGGGTAGAAAACAGAAAAGCAGTTACAAATAGAAAGAGATAAAGAAGAGGAGTCAGTCCTGTGGATAATAAAGCTGGGACAGTAGAAAAACACATATCAGAAACATGAACCCATTAAAAGTTTCCCATCACTGGTAAAGCTATGATCAAGTGATCAAAAGCACATGTATGTTCATATGGAACTTTCTTTGAACTAGCACTATGCTAAGCACCACAGGGGTACAAAGAAATGACTGGTACTACAGTATTCCTTCTAGTCTTACAGGCGATGGCTGAGGTTGGTGATAGGGTCCTTAGGGACATACAGACAAAAATGAGTGATAAAGTAGGGCAGATTACAAAGAAGGAGTGAAAATAGAAAAAAATCTTATCACAGTAAGGTCAAGAAAAAAATGAACTTCAAATATAGGAAAGATAAAGTGTTCTTGAAATATATAAGCCTTAAATATATATAGTTGGATTTTGTGTTGTTATTAAATACCGGCACTCTTTTAGCCCCTTTTACCCTTTATCCAGCTGAAAGCATTACCAAGCCACTGTATGTTCTATAAAATATATCTTTAGAATGACCAAGTATCTAACAACTGGAGAAGAGTTAAATTATTAACCTTTTGAAAACCTAAGACAACTTATTTAATATGAAAAATACAGACTGGTGAAACTAACTCACACAGCATAAAAGTTTTAAGGGACAAAAAAGTAAAACCACAAAAATTTTTAACATCAATGAAGAGGACAGAATCCCAGGTAAAGATTTATTTTGAAAATCCGGAGACTAAATGAGTTGCCTTCTATAGAAGTGTCTTTTTTGTTTTTACAAGTGTAATCATTTATTATAAATTCAGCAAATATATTTTTAGTCCCTTTAAAAAACTAAATTGGTTACCACCAGAATGATATGGAAAAAATTGTTCTTGGTCATAGGCTGATGAAACTAAATCATAATTTCAAGCATAATTATGGTGTTTCAATATTGTAATACATAGTATATATCAGATTCATGACCTCCTTTGCATTTATAATAGGCATTTAAATAGGCAGCACCATACTTCCTATAGGAGGAGCAGGAATTTGAACTAATCAGATGCTAAACTACAGGAATCTGGAAGGCACTGTCTTATACCCTCATATAGGCTCATCCTCACAGTGTCAATTTTACTTGTAATTCAAACAAGTCCTTCCTCTAAAAACATAGGTTTATTTATAAAACCTCTCCAATTTTCTTTCTACAAATTTCTGGCTTCACATATTATTTGAATGGGATTTTATTCATGGGCACATCCCTGATGATGCTGAAAAAAAATTCACTTCTCAGCAAAAATTGAGTATTTAACATCAGCTCATCATAAAAAAATTTGTGGAGAATCTTTATACATCAGAATAAAACCCTTTGTAACCAAGAATCTTTATAAATACTGTGGAAGTCTGAGTCCAGCATGGTTAATTACTGAGAAGATTCTCCAATTGTTAGCCATATTAGGCAGGAGCACATAGATTCTTAATTTGTTTCACTTTCATAATCTCTTTAGTGCTTTTTAGATGTAATTCTCCTTTGTTCAATGAACAAGTGGATTTGGGTTATTATGTAGGAGCTTATGCTTTATAAGTGTACATTGTGAAATTTCCTATCACAGAAGGCTCATGTGTTTAAGAACAGAAATGATGTTATTTACACTGAAAATTAATTCAACTTTATAATGGCTTCCCAGTGCTTTTGGATAACACTGAAAATTGTTTTTAAAAATCAATCTTTATCACCCTGATTAAATATACAAAGTAAAGATGGTACTATACTAGAAAATAAAGATAATATAAAATGTAAAGAAAAATTTACTTTTAATAAACCTAGAAGATACATTTATGAGTCAGAATAATATAAGTAAATTCAAAGAATATTGTAATTCAGATAATTCTCATTCTGAGAATATATTATTTCCATAATGGAAATAATCAGAGAAAGATGGCTATGATTGCAGAGCTCAGACTAATCTGCCAGTATTTCCAAAGTAGGTAATACAATGCAGCATCCTGACTGAAACATCAGAATGTTTGGGCTAAGCATGAGAGCTTCTATGAACCAATACAGCAATAAAAAATCAGGGCAGGTAAGGCTGAAAAGTATTCTAATGACATGCCATATTTTCAGTAAGCATTTAGTCAGTGAGACAGAACAAAATATCACAAATGAGAAAAGGAATATAAAAATCAAACAGCAAAGAACATTTACCAAAATAATTTTGCCACAGATTAGATAACCCAAAATATTGTTATAAATAAAAATATTTAATAAAATTGTCTATATAAAGCAATCATTCAAATAAAAGGTACAAAAGGATATGATATATGAGAGTTTATAGCCAAAAAAGAACTTAGGAAAGTGGAATAGGAAGTAAGATCGCTATGGAAATACAGGACACACTGGCAGAATCACACAGTACAAAATACTGCAAGAAACATGGAGAACAATATTGAGAATAGCAAGCAAACTTAAATGGAAGTAAAGTTAAAAAGACTAGAGAAAAAGTGATTACCATACAAGGGAAACACACCAATATACATATAAATTGTTCTCCTAAATATGATAATGAAAATGATAAAACACAACAAATATTTAAAAATATAATACAAGAAAACTTTTCAGAATTATAAAACTTTATAATGATACACCTAAAAACAGAAAGAACACAGCATATCTTAGGGGAAAATGGTTATAGAATTATTGACATTAAAAAAATGAAGTAACTGGACTTCAAGATAATGCAAGAGTGTAAGTATACTAATACTTTTTAATTGATACTATAAATGTATAAGTGTAGGTAACAATACTTATGAATGGTAAAGCATCAGGCTAGTCTCTGAAAGTTTCACAGTAACACTAGAAGACAGTGGAGTAATGTCTACAATGTTCTCAAAGGAAGAGAATGTGTGACAATAATTTTATGCCCACCCAAATTCTCATGCAACAGTGAAGTCAACAAACTTTTTAAACATGCAAGAACTCAGAATACACAGTATGTTGGAATTCTGGAAGAAACTACTCAAGAGTAAATTTTAGCTACTCAAGAAATAAATTAAGGCAGTATTATACAAAAGACTAAATGTGGATTTCCTTTAACTCTAAGGCTAAAAAATGATAAAGATGGCAGTTACAAAACAAAATGTGAAACTTAAAAATACTGACAGAATTCTTTCACATGCTTGGTTTCTTTCTCATATTTAGTAGAAATATGTCTTCCATTTGTAGAAAATCCTTGAGTATACAGGGGTACCTCAAAGATAAAGAAGCAGTGAGATAATGTAAGCTGGAGTTATAAAGAAGTTATATTTGGTTTAGATTACCAGGAAAGGAAAGGCATGTGAGGCTCAGGTAGGAGGACCTTACAAAAATGAGACCTATATTTGTTTGTGTATTCTTTCTCAGAAACTGAACCTGGTGGCAGATGTACAGGATAATATGGCACCGCATATATGTTAGTTTTCTAGAGCACAACTTGGTTAAGCATCAAGTGCACTCTCCTATTATTTGTCTCCAGGGTTTAAGAGAAAATACATGCCAGTTTACTAGGACTCCAAAACTGAGAGGATCACTAGTTTAATAAAACACGTGGTTAAATATAACTGAATCTTTTAATAAGCCCACATAATTTCCAATATCAATTTGTGTTGATCTTTAATGTTTATGTTAGTAGTCACGAGAATAAGTGTTTGCCAATTCTAGACATACTGAAAATTTTCTTGGTTTTGAAAATAAATTCAGGCTGAGCACTTTTTTATGTATCAAGTTTCTTTTAACCATCACAGTTTGAATTCTGATTGAATATGCATTCAAAATAATAATAGCCTACGTTAAAGTGAATCTAAAATTCTGGTTTATGAATGATCTGTGGAAGGAGTGTTCATGTTAATGTCTCAAGGGATCTTTATCTCAAAATTTTTAAGGACCACTGATAGTGGAATGAATTACCTAGGTAATTGTTGGAGGTAAGTATTTAAGTCACAGGAGCTACAGATTTTAAATGTAGTTATATTATCTCCATTATCTCTAGGTCCCATGAACTTTCCCTCTTTTCTAAAATAAGTGCATCAACCTAAGAATGATGCCAAGCATAAATGATTCAGACTAATTAATTAGAAACCATTTCTCATGGTTACAAATTGAGTACAAATTATTCCAGCAGTCAAACTAGAACTTTCCAAATATTCCACATGTTTACAATTTGTAAGAGTTCTCTTCCTTGGTTTTACTAGTAAGCTGTTTTTACTCTTGTGTTCCAGAAGACCCTTTGTTAAAAAGCATTTTACTTAAAATGAACTCATATTTCAGATACATTTTGCATATTTTATCTTTAAGTCCTCTTTTTTACTTATCCTTATTCTTTCTCAAGCTGCCACTAAAGAAAAAATCATGCTTTCCCAGATAAAAGCAACATCAGTACAGAGGTTTCCAAAGTTATTACTAACCCAAAATGATTTTAATAACTGGCAGAGATAATTCTGGCATTGCCTGTCAAGCCTACAAACATTTAGAAATAACAAGATGTAGGAGGGTGAGACCCAAGACCCATTGTTCTGAGAGCTAAGCTTATCTCTTTAATTTGATACTAGCTTCACTTAATTATTTTATATCTCTACAGTTTTATGATACAGATTACACAGCTTTGATCTATTTTCCTTCTCCTCTATTCTGGTATATCTTATGTGGGCATTAAATGCCCATGAAGACACCCTTTAAATGGCTGACTGCCAGGACTACTTTCCAAACTCTTGAATTCTTTTCCCATCTCATGCTTTGAATTTGGAAGTGAAATCCATTTGTTTCAGCTTGTTCATTTGTTTTCTTTGGCCTGGTGTAGCTTAATTGCCATCAAGTGTTTCTGTGATGTCTAAACTTAACGGAAAAAGAGAACAAGAAGATATGCTACAAGAGGAGAGGGAACAGTCATGTCATGGAATTTCAGAAAGCTATCACACACATGCTCAATATTTTCCTCTGTACTTTCTGCCATTTACCCTCTAATCCTTTTAGGGGATAGTCAATACTACCTTCATTAATTGAATCTTACTTATTAATAATTAAAATACAAATTTAATATTAAAATGTTTGACAAAATAAAACTGTTGTCTTTATATTAGGGAAATTTCAAGCCTTTCTTGTTTTCCATTATAGATAATGATTTGTCTGAATTCTAGCCCATAAAATCTCTTAATCCTATTGAGTCTTATTTAAAAAAAAATCTAAATACAAAATTTATAGTAGATTGTTACATTGGACTTAATGTATTGTTATTTTATAGTTTTTATATATTAATTTTATATTTAAATTTTATCTCTAGTTTTTCACCTCTTCCTTCAACCATCTGCCATATGATTTTGCACTACTTCCTTCCAAAATGAAATACATTTCCTTACCACTTGAATTTGAATTCAGCTTATGACCTGCTTTCATCAATGGGATGTTAACAGTGATGACATTTGCAGGGCTTGAGAAGAAAGGGCTTAAACCTCTGCCATAGTTCTTGCACATGAACACAACCAGGTTAGCTGCTAGTGATTGCAAGACACATGGAGTAGGACCACATCAACCTAGTCATTCCAACCAAGGTCATCCTCCATCACATAAGACTCATCCATCACAAACATTTGAGTAGCCCAGAGAAGATCAGCAGAGCTATCTAGTCACTCCAGCTGCCTGAAGATGCATGAAGAAGCCTAGCCAAGATCACATGAGTAATTATTGTGAGACAAATAAATAATGTATTGTTTTAAGCTTTTAAGGTGTTGTAATTCCGTCTTATGCAATATTATTGTGGCAATAGATAGCTGATATCTACGTGTATAGATAAAAAATGTATATATACATAAACATATACATACATGTTAGTGTAAATAATTAAAAATATGTTGGAGGGCAAAAAATGATTTTTGGAATAGTTATGAGTAAGATTTACATATATTGAAGCAATTTTATGGTATATTTTGAAATATTAATGTTACAGTCACAAAAATACACCATTTTTCCTAAAGGCACTCTACCTAAAACCCCTTTGTCTAAAAGTAATTTTCTAAATACTGAAACCCCCCTTTCAGTGTGTTTGTATATACTGAATGATCCATTCTTTATTTTTCACATTTTGGGAGAAATTTATTCTTTTAATTAGTTCTCAGGATACTTTTAATTTTATATATCTAATAAATATTAAATTTGTAACACTTTGGGAAAGATGAAAATATTTTGTTTATAGGTTTTATTTAATGTTTTATTCATTTTTAATATGTTAATACTGAATTAGTCTGGAAAAACCTCTTTTCAATAAAAAAGGTTAACAATCAACTTCTGCCAATAATACTGTCATTAATAATAATCAATTATGGAATTGCAATCTTGATGCAATTTAATTATAAGTTGTTTTATAAATTGTATTTTTAACCCAGTGTTTATAGAATAAATACACTGAAAAACTTGTAAATCTCATTTGACATGCTATGAACCTGAAACATCTTTAACCCTTCAAAAATGGAATTTTTTTTTTTTTTCTTTGAGACGGAGTTTCGCTCTTGTTACCCAGGCTGGAGTGCAATGGCACGATCTCGGCTCACCACAACCTCCGCCTCCTGAGTTCAGGCAATTCTCCTGCCTCAGCCTCCTGAGTAGCTGGGACTACAGACACGCATCACCATGCCCAGCTAATTTTTTTGTAGTTTTAGTAGAGACGGGGTTTCACCATGTTGACCAGGATGGTCTCGATCTCTTGACCTTGTGATCCACCCACCTCGGCCTCCCAAAGTGCTGGGATTACAGGCTTGAGCCACCGCGCCCGGCCCAAAAAATGGAATATTTTAAATTAAAATGTTCAAAAACAGATATAATGGGAGAAGAAATAAACAATGGCACATTCATCTTCATAAAATGCTATAAAGTTGATACACATGTACTATAAATATTTTTAAATATGTTAAATGTGCTGGAGTGAACTGAAACTTACTTCTAATTATCTGGTCCTGCTGCTATCCATGTGGTCAAAGCAACAACTTGAGAATTAGAAAGAAGCAATTATAGGCATGGTATCATTTATGTTCAGTTACTGACAGGTAATACTAAAATGTATAACAAAACAGAAAGAGGACAAAATAGATTATTAATAAAGCTAAAGTAGCTATTTTGCACACACACACACATTCAAACACACACAGACACAAAGAATAAGTGAATATCCATCCCTAGAAAGAATACAAATTTCCCATGTAAATTCAACAGGGGAATATAAAAAATAATTTTTGTCAGTCAGACGTGGTGGGTCATGCCAGTAATCCCAGCAATTTGGGAGGCCAAGGCGGGCAGATCACCTGAGGTCAGGAGTTTGAGACCAGCCTGACCAGTATGGTTTAACCCTGTCTCTACGAAAAAGACAAAATTAGCCAGGTGTGGTGGCACACACCTGTAATCCCAGCTACTCAGGAGGCTGAGTCAGGAGAATTGCTTGAACCCGGGAGGCAGAGGTTGCAGTGGGCCAAGATCATGCCATTGCACTCCAGCCTGGGCAAAAAGAGTGAACCTCCATCTCAAATAAATAAATAAATAAATAAATAAATAAATAAAGTATGAATGTATGTATGTATATATGTATGTATTTGTAAAATTATATTATATTTCAGGTACTTGAGAAGAAAACCAACCAAAGCCCATAGTCAACACCCTTTAATCCTTCTTCCCTTGTTGCCTTTCATGAGGCCAGTTTGGTTCCACAATGAAAAAAAACTCTTTATAAAATGTTGTACATGTATAAATGCTTGGGATTACAGATTTTGAAATTTACCCCAAAGATACATTTGTTTTTCTTATTCACAAGGAATGGTACTACGTTGCAAACAACAGAAGCATCAATGGTGTTGGATAAACAATTTCAGTTTGGCCCATTTTTCATGGTGGTATGATCTGAAACACTCTCATCGTCTAATTTTAAATACTCATAAACATATATTAAATGGTAGAAATGTTCAAGATTACAGAAAACCAAGCATATGGGTGTTGAGAGAAAGGGTTGGGCAGTTCTACTAGTTGTGGTATCAGTAGGGTTAGACTGAGAAACACAACTGGGTCAGTCACAAACCATTGGAAGCTACCTGAGACCATACCAATAAAAAATGTGAAAGTACCACTGCAGTCAAGCAGACATTGGTGCCAATTTACTGGGCTTTCCTTATGCAACTGCTGAAATGAAATTTGATTATACCACCACTGAAGTAGACAATGCCCTCATGTGGACACTTGTTTCAAAACGCTCCTCACTTGCACCATCCTACCTAGCTTGAGTGGTTCTGCAATTCACACAGCAAGTGTGCTGTGCACACATTGCAACTGCTGGCAAGCCCACCCTTAACTTAGAAAGCAGCCAGCTGACAGCTAGCCAACAAAGAGGAGACATTGTCAGCAGAAATTTTGGACCAAAATCATACACACAAAGAGCAATGACCAGGGGTGAGTGGCAGATTTCATCATTTAAGTTTTAAACATTTAATCTGCCTTCCAGAAAGGCAACTGGTTCAGGGACTTTCAAAAGAAAACAGAACAATAAATACAGACCAGTAGGGAATATTTTTTTCCACCATGAAAGCAAGAAAAAGAACCTTTAAATGTATTTTGAATAAGGTTGTAATTCTATCCAATTTACCTCTATCCTTTGTGACTGTAAGTGACTAACATTCTATAAGCTGTAACAGAAAGACTGTAAAATAAAAGGTAATTCTAAATAAAATAAAATACTCTGTCATGTTCAGTACATAAAATATGTTACTTAATTTGAACATAAAGAAATAGATAGGGAGTTCATTAATTTAAAAGCTAGTCCTGTTCCTGTCCACAGTAAATAAATCTAAATAAATATTTAAAGAATGTCTACTCGAAATGACAATAAATCAGTAGCCTGTGCAATGTAGTATTGTATTCTAGGCAGATTCTATTAAATATATAATTCTTGACTAAGTACATTGAAACCTCTGCACTAGCATAGCAGCTATGGCTGGAAATAAGATATAGATATTTCGAATCAATAAAACACTAAGACCCTATCTGGCATTCAGTGTCTGTCTCTAGTTCAGGGATTCTGTGTTTTCTCTAGTCACACATCCAATAAAACACCCTCTTTCCTGTATGAGAAATATTTTTTAAACTTGTCATTCAAATTTACAAACCTGGAAGCATACAAATGATAAAGATATTAGCAAATTCCAGGATATGAAGTCACCTCAAAATAAGTGGATGTGCAAGAGCAGAAAGAAAAAGTTCTAGGGACTGTTCTTGGCAATGGGGGTTTATGAGCGTAGCAGTTATAAAAACAAAAAACCAACAAACAAGGACAGCAAGTAAAAAAAGATAGCTATAATCTGGACACCACAATTAAGACAAAGCTCTGCCATACGCAACAATGACACCCTCCCTGCCCAGCCCCAACCTAAATCTGACAAAGGGATTCTACCAGTACTCAAGAGAAAGGAAAAGGTTGAGTAACTGCAGTTATCATACATGTTAGCTAAACTAAGACAAGACTAGGTGATGTCTCAATGTTCAACTACTAGAAGCAGATTTCCTCTAGCCCACAGGAAAATAAACATTAGCTAGAACATGAAAGAGAATTTCCTTCTGAAGATGATTGATATGGTTTGGATCTGTGTCCCCACCCAAATCTCACCATCAATTGTAATAATTCCCATGTGTCAAGGGTAAGACCAGAGGAGGTAATTGAATCATGGGAGTGGTTTCCCCCATGCTATTCTGATGATGAGTGAGTCTCACGAGATCCGATGGTTTTATGTGTCTGGCATTTCCCCTGCTTGCACAGCTCTCTCTCCTCCGCCCATGGTTGTAAGTTTCCTGAGGTTTCTCTAGCCATACAGAAATGTGAGTCAATTAAACATCTTTACTTTATAAATCAGTTTTGGGTATTTCTTCATAGCAGCCTGACTAATACAAAGATTTACTATATTAAGTTAAAAAATTGATAAACTTCTCAGGAAACTTGTACAGATGCTCCTTAACTTATAATGGGGTTGGGTCCTGGTAAACTCATCATGTATTGAAATATTATAAGTTGAAAGTACCAATATTTTCAGTGTAGGGTGGGTTTATCTGTACATAGTACTTTTGTACCATCATAAAGTTGAAAAATCAGAAGACAATCATAAGTTGGAAACCATCTGTATTATTTTTGCTTTGTACAGTGCATAATTGCTTAGATTTACTCACATAGTCACCATTTTATTACTTTTCATTCCCTCCTGGATTTCCATGTTTCTATCTGAAATATTTTCCCTTATATATGAATCACCTTTAGTATTTCTTATAGTGCTGGCTTCCTGGTAAAGAATTCTCAGAATCTTTGCCCACAGATATTTTTTTAATTTTGCCTCTACTTTGGAAGAAGCTATTCAATAAGTAAGAATTCTAGGTTGGCAGTCACTTTCTTTTTTGTATTTTAAATATATCATTCCATTGTCTGACTTTTATTGATTCTTTTGAGAAGTCAGTAATTAGTTTTATTGGTGATATTGTGAAGAATAATACATCTTTTAGCTTCCCTTGCCTTTGGTTTGAAACTGTTTTTTTTTTTTTTTTTAATTTCTAATTTGTCTCTACTTTTGTTCACAGCTCTTCATGAAATTTTAGTTTGTTTATTCTCATCAATTTTGAAATGTTCTCAACCATTTTGTTTTCAAATATTGCTTCTGCCCCATTCACTTTCTTTTTCTGTTATTTCAACTAAAAAATATAGGACATCCTCTTTGTGTTTAGTGTCTTTTATGAACTTTGTGTACCTTCCATTCTTTGACTTTCTTGGCTTTAGTCTTTCTTGACATGCAACTGCATACCCTTTCTTCAGCCATGACAATCTGCTGTCAAACACATCTATTGAGTCTCTCACTTATTCTTTCAGTTCTACAATTTCTCTTCTTAAGTTCCATGTCTCCGGTTAAATTGTCCATCTCATCCTCTATTATCTTAAACACAGTAATAATTAGCAGAAACTTCTTAAAGTCTTGGTTTGTCTTCTGCACTAGTCTACATCAGACCTGAGGCTGATTCTAATGTCTTTTCCTTTTGGACGTGTTTCTCAGTATGCCTGGTATTTTATTAATGAATTCTAGTCATTGTGCATAGAAAATTTGAGAGGCTTAGCCGGGCATGGTGGCTCACTTCTGTAATCCCAGCACTTTGGGAGGCTTAGGCACATGGATCACCTGATGTCAGGATTCAAGACCAGCCGGGCTAACATGGTGAAACCCCATCTCTACTGAAAATACAAAAAATTAGCCAGGTGTGGTGGCGCATGCCTGTAATCCAAGCCACTCGGGAGGCTGAGACAGGAGAATTTCTTGAACCTGGGAAGCAGAAGTTGCAGTGATCCAAAATTGCACCACTGCACTCCAGCCTGGGCAACAGAGCAAGACTCCATCTCAAAAAAAGAAAAGAAAAATGAGACAATCTAAATGATGATACCTTTCTCCAGAAACCATTCAACTCATTTTCTGACAGACAACTGGAATGCTGGCAGGTTGTCTCAACATAAGTGACTTGAGACTGTGTCAGATATTGTAAGGCTTGGACTCTATGCCCTCAAATTAGGACCACCACCCTTCTCCCCAGGCACTCCTTACTGAGAGCATGGGATATTTACCAGGGCCTCTCCTTGTGGGATATTCTTTACTCCAACCTTTGTCTTACCAGCAAAAATGTAAGACTGCTGAAATCTTTGCGTCATTTCCACTTTTTGCTTAGATTTGGATTTCTTGATCTGTGAGGCTCACACATTAAAAACAAAACAAACAAAAACCTGAAAGGCAAATAGCCCTCTTATATTTTACCACTTCCAAGACACCTCCATGTACTTCATTTATCCCCAGAATCTTGGACCTCAAATTCTGCTTGCCATCACAGGTCTCTACTTCCATTTTTGTTTCCCAAGCCAGGTGGAATTGCTCAAAATTCTGCCGGGTTCGTTCCCTCTTAGCATTTGCCCTCAGCCTCTCACAGCACCACACTTAAGAACTGGCATGTGACCCAAGAGTAATGCTACATTATGTAGTCCACACAACTCATCATGGACTCTCCTCAGTGAGTTGTCCATTTCGAAGATACTGGTCCAAGTCCTGGCTTGGCTTCTGAGAAGCTTCTACAACACCTTCAGACAGGTTGAATTTGAGAGAATGTGCATATACATTGTAACAATTTTCTGGTTGTTCTCAGTGGGAGTGTTTTGTCTGCTATAAGTTCTTCCATTGTAGCCAAAAGCTGGGAGTCTTTAAATTACTTGTGGGAGTTACTTATAATACAAATAGGAAGGAAAGAGGGAGGGAGGGAGGGAAGGTGGGAGAGGGAGACAGAGAGAGAGAGAAGATGGATGGCTTCCCAAAAAGTATATAAAAGAAGGAGAGGTATGTGGTAGCAGTTTCTAGATAAATCTCCTACCCACTGGTGAGACTTACAATCTTTGACAGTGCCACAATGTGCCACATATCAGCTACATGATTGATGATGTAATGCCAGCTAGTTGGATATTACTGATTTCATCTACCTAAATATGTAACCTGAACATGAACATCTCTTCAACTCCCTCCAGCTTTATAATGTGTTAGCTCCTTGCTGATCAAACCATGTAGTAGGTAAAGTCAAGGGGAAATCTCTCCTGCTCTCTTAACTTTTTTCATTTGAAGGAATTTAATTGTTAGCTTTTGGCATGTGAATACACCATTGAAGTCGTAAAAGAACTATCAATTAGCTAAATAATCAAATCAGAATTACTTTTACTTCCTCACATTGTCTTATTTTGATCACCCTGACAATGTCATTGAGAATTCTTTTTTTATTTTTGAGACAAAGTCTCACTCTGTCACCAGGCTGAAGCACAGTGGCACAATCTCAGCTCACTGCCACCTCCACCTCCCAGCTTCAAACGATTCTCCTGCCTCAGCCTCCCAAGTAGCTGGGACTACAAGCATGCACCACCATGCCCAGCTAATTTTTGTATTTTTAATAGAGGCATGGTTTCACATATTGGCCAGGATGGTCTTGATCTCTTGACTTCATGATCTGCCCACCTCAGCCTCCCAAAGTGCTGGGATTACAGGCATGAGCCACTGTACCTGGCCAAGCGTTCTTTTTAATATATAGGTTATCAGTGCAAAAAAAAAATTCACCTTTTCAGAATTTTTGAAGCTTTCTGTACGTTCTTTTTGGAGAAGCAGTTTTTATTGACCCTCTGTTTCATATATTTAAGGATATATTTCAAAAACTACCTCTAGCTTTCCTTATGTTGACCTTTATGTCTTACTTTTTCTTTTTATTGTAATTCCAAATTTATTTACTATTCTGTAGTACTCTCTTTTCTCTAAGTTGGCCTGATTTTTAGTTCTGTGCTTTTCTCATTTGTCCTTAGATGTTTACATAACCTTAATCACTTATTTCTTCCCACAGTTCTTGTTTACAAAAATGTTTTCCCTTGTACACTTAGAATTATTTTTACAAAGTTAATTTTTCTATTGGTAAAGCAATGCAAATTATTTACAAAATTCTTTTAACATGTTTTTTAAATGAAAAAATACTTCACAAATCTTACTCTCAAAGATAATCATTGCTATGATTGTTATGTGTTTCCTTATTGATTTCTTCTGGGTATTAACACTACTTCCCAATAGATAAAGGATGCTATCTACCTGCCTACCTACCTGTCTAGTAGAATTTACAAAAGAATATGAAAAGGTTCTAGATGGAAAATAATGCAAAGGTATAGTCTGTTTAATAATAAATCTGCCATGATTCATGTTACTATCACTAGAAAATAAGATAATGAATCAAATCATATTATACAAATTTTGAAGATAAAGAAAATCATGACCTAGATTTCTTAGCAATCAAAATGACCATTACCTTGATCTATGCAACTCTACTTTTGATGATGGAGAAAGAAAATACTTTTGACAGAAGACATACATGCATCCAACAAGCAAATGACAAAAAATTCAACATCACTGATCATTAGAGAAATGCAAATCAATACCACAATAAGATGCCTCTCACACCAGTCAGAATGGCTATTATTAAAACGTCAAAAAATAGCAGATGCTAGGGAGGTGGCAGAGAAAAGGGAACACTTATACACTGTTGGTAGGAGTATAAATTAGTTCAACCACTGTGGAAAGCAGTATGGTGATATACTTGCCAACAATTTGCCTGTCTTCTTGGCAAATGTTGGCAGCCCAGAGGCCTGCTGTTGGAGGAACCATGTTACTCATTCTTCCATTCTCCTTCAACTGCACCCCCTACCCCATGAATATCTTACCATCCACTGCTGATGGGACCAATTGTTAGTATCAGAACTCAAATCTGGCCAACATATAATGTAACTTTCCTTGTTTTTGGTTTTCAATGTTTCCTGGAAATTGGCCTCAGAAAATGATCACATTACTGTGCAGGCCAAGTAGACTCAAGGGTGGAGGCTTCTCTTCTTAGGGTTGCAATATTCGACCACGTTCAAAGAGAAACAAAGGCAAAAGACCATGTAGCTTCAGACAAAGAAAGATACTCATTTTTCTGGATCTGATTACTTTCTTATATTCAGGTTCATTCTGCACAAATCTCACCTCTACTTTCTGTCTTGGATTTCTCTGCTTTGAGCAACACGTATCTTCTCTTTCTGTTGAGATATTTTCAGTATATTTTTGTACTTTGCAAGGAATGACTGAATGGGGTACAAGGCAGGAAAAGAGATAAGAGGTTTTATATGAATTGTAGAAAGATGAATGGAATTTTTTTTAAAAAAAAGGATCAAAAAATTGGAAAGGAAGACAAATAAGAAAAATAAATACAATTGAAGAGGAGAAAACTCTCCTCACACACGCAAGGTTTGCCCTGCACTGCAAAGTTCAGTAAGAAAGTACTGCAAATATTTTTTAAAATTTTTATTTAACTTATTCTTTTTAAAGCAGATAGTTTGAATACAAACTGCAAAATGTAGACTTTTTGCTGTGAGCACTACCTTAAATCTCAGCTTAATTTGTTTAGCTTTGCTGGGCTGCCAGAAATTTGAGCAGAGCTTATATTCAGAATCTGGGGCTCCCCTGGATATGGTTAGGCTTTGTGTCCCCACCCAAATCAAGTCTATAAGGGAACATATTGCAATGTCAAATATATCATGACTTCTGAAATCAATAATTGGTGATTGCTAAGTATAATGGTACAGCACTTAATGACAATAGCTAAATTATTTTCATGGTGAGTGCACTACTAGACCTGTTAAACCAGAAGCATTTTCTTTTTTTAAAAGCAACTTTTGTTTTAGGTTCGATGATAAATGTGAAGGTTTGTTGCATAGGTAAATTTGTGTTGCAGGAGTTTGTTGTACAGATTATTTCATCAACCAGGTATTAAGCCCAGTACCTAAATCTCATCTTGAATTTTAGTCCCCAGGTGTTGAGGGAGACACCTGTGGGGAGGTAATTGGATCATGGGGGCAGTTTCCCCCATGATGTTCTCATGATACTGTGTGAGTTCTCATGAGATCTGATGGTTTTTTTAGGAGCTCTTCCCCATTTGCTTCCTTCACACACTCTCTCCTGCCACCTTTTGAAGAAGGTCCTTGCTTCCCCTTTACCTTCCACCATGATTGTAAGTTTCCTGAGGCCTCCCCAGCTATGTGGAACTGTGAGTTAATTAAATATTTTTTTAAAAAATAAATTACCCAATCTTGGGTATTTTTTATACTAGTGTGAGAATGGACTAATACAACCTCTTCCTCGTTTTCTCCTTTTTCTAGTATGTCCCCCCTTGATTTCCAGTGGCTGCAATTGCCTGATGAACCTCTTTACTGGTTAATCAAGCAAATAAACTTGCAGAATTTTCATCTGTTTTTTTTTGTTTGTTTGTTTGTTTGTTTTCCTCTACAAGTACAAACTGGGACCCAGGCTAGACGTTTCCAAAAACAGGAATCTCACCAGATTCAGTTCCCTTCATCCATCTCCTCTCTAATTCTAAGTTAGAGTGTCATCTCCCCTCTAATTTCTGCCTGCTTTTTTTTTCACTCTCCAATGCCATAAGATGGTTGTTTTATATATGTTTTTTCAAGGGTTGATAAAAACCCTTGGAAGGAGTGGTCTGATAAGAACTGTTCAGCCCTACTGGAAGCAGAATGTTTCCACAAGACGTTTTATAGTCTAACTTTTTCAGTCTTAAGTCCTTCTCTTTGTCTTAACCTCACAGACAGATGAAGTACATCTTCAAGTAATCATTTTCACAATGCATATTGATAAACAGAATATTTTCTGAATTCATATATGTCCCCAAATACCATTCGATTCCCTTTCTATAAAAATCAACTTGGCTAGCTAAATATGCATAGCACAGATGGCATTACATTTGTAGAGAAGAGTATTGGAGAGCCAAACAATGAGACAGGAGAAATTCCTACTTGAATTAACAAAACCATACAATATGAATGCAATAAATTCAAGCTATGAACCTGTAAAACAAAATTAACACACTTTTACAGACTATGGCCAAGGACATACCACATACTCTTTGGCTGCTCTAGATAGATAGATCGCCTCCCTATAAAGAATGAAGAAAAGTATAACAAAAAATAAAATCCAAAGTGAAACCTTTATTAATCAAGGATTCAGGGAAAAAAACCCACATAATAATAAACAAGCTGGAAACAAACAAAAAAATACTTTATAAAGGTATGGATGGTGCAGATCACCAGGGTTAGCAGCCACAGGGAGTTGTTTCTGCCCCAAGTCTGAAAGGGCGAGGTCAAGAAACAGCTCAAGGTAAAGAAACTAGAAAGGATATCTATATGGAAAGAACTCCTCACAAGAGTCCTGCCAACTCTAAGGAGCTGGGAAGAATGGATGAAGGAACATAAATATTCTAATTTCATTCTCCTTCTGCCCTCCAGTCTCCTGCTGGTGCTTCCATTGGCTGAACTCAACTGGAAGACAGATGATTATCTAGCTTGTTGGTGCAGTCCATGGATATTAGCCTCACAGGGTGCACTGTGAGGGCACAAAGGATGAAAAAGAATAAAGAGTGGCTCTAGAGGGTCAAACAGAAAAAGATTCTAGTACAGAACCCATGAAAAATGTACTGTAGATGAAAGGGAAGAAAGCTTCATGCTAAAGCAAAAAAGAAGTATAGATTTCTAAAAAATATTTACTATTTGAATTAGAAAAGCATTTTAAAGTAGGCTTGGTATTCAAAGTAGGATACAAAAAAGAACAAATCTCTATGAAACAGAAAGCTTATAAGGAGAGAAAAAGATTCAGAGGTAGGTAAAGCTAGGTAAAATAATGACTCCTTTTTAAAAAATTAAAGATATAGAAGGAAAAGAAATAACCAGAAAAACTGACATGTTAGAAAATCAAATAAGTTCTAGTCAATATGAAAAATTAGCTAATGTAGAAGACCTTTCCTCCCACTTCAAATGTAAAAATGATACATTCACATTTTATTGATAAAATACAACTGTTAAAATTTAGATTCAAGGGCAAGCTTAAAATTAAAAATGAGATATTCCTGATACTAGAAAATAAGAGAATACTTAAAGCAATATTGAGTGAGAATGAAAACAAATGTCTTATAGAATATCTTAATTTGAAATATGTCTACATGCCTGGATCTTCAACAACTTCAGTAAGATGCTTAGGGTGTCTATGGGGCTGGTACACAGATGAAATTGAGATTTATACCTAAAGAGAAGAGTCTGCAAGAGTTATCCTGTCTATTCTAAAAGGCTAGAGAGACTACCACTGGCTTTGGGTAAAAAGGTGTCTGATCTCCATGGATCTCTGGAAGAATAACTATAACCTGAAGGAAATAGAAAACATGAACTTGTGGATGCCATGCCTGAATTTGCACATTTACTCAGTGTGGGAGGCAGAGAACCAAGACATTTACCTAAAAGCTGGAAGCACATTCTCATAACTCAGGTCACTTAGTCTTCCTATAAAAAAGAACTCCCACTGATGAGCTCACAGTAAAAATTCCAGCATGTACACACACAAAAAAACATTACTTAGGGTGGAGTTGGCAGCTGCAAAAATGGAAAAATTTCATGTCCCATCAGTCCTTTTAGAACAATTTTAAAAGAGATATTAAGAAACAGATGTAAAATAGTCAGATGAAAGTAGCATAACCAAAATTTAAGAACAAACATACTAGGGAAAAACAAGAGTCAGATCTGAAGAAGAGAATGCAAATTCTAGAATTAAATAATATAGTTCATTAACATTAAAAACTCAAAAGTTTGAGCAGTTATGTTGAACTGGCCAAAGAGAAAGATGATAAAATGATAGATAAATATAAAAAAATTACTCAGAATACAGCATAGCCAAATAAAAGGGAAGGAAAATGTGAAAGTTAAGATACAAAGAATTAGATGTCCCAACTTATTTCCAGAACTTCCAGAAAATGAGGGAAGGCCCTTAAAGAGAGAATGTTGAAAAGTGTTTTACAGTTGGAGAGAGCATGAATACTCAGATTAAAAACTCCTGTCAAAGAGAGAAGATGGCTGACTAGACACAGTTAGGATGTGCCACTTCCATGGAGAGGAAACAAATGATCAAGTAAACCTTCATACTTTGAATAGGCCTTTTGAGAGAAAACACTGACATTTAATAGAAAGACAACAGAAGACACCATGGTTGAAGAAGGAGGAAGTGTGTCTGCCTGCACAGCAACACTAGGTATGATGATCAGCCCTAAGACCTGGATCAGACCCAAGGAAGGGGTGAGTGAAACAACCCTGGGGCACAGACCTCTGAGATCCTAGCTACTAGAGTTCCCATGACCCACAGGTCTTGGCAGGGGGAGCTACCTGAAGAACACGCAAGACACTACCTAAGCCTAGGTGGAACCCAAAAGTGTTCATATGCACAGCAGCTGCAGCAAAACACAACTCTGGGAGCTCACCCTCCAAGGCTCTGTATCTTGCCCTAAGTGGCTGCAGCTCCTGCTGTCTCCTGTCAGGAGAGAGCAGGGCTGTGGCATGCTCACACAGGCCCCATGCCAATGCCATGGGTTGAGGTGCATCTGAACCATGCACCCTCAAGCCTACCAGTTCTTCCCAAGACTGCCCACCTTGCCATTCCCTCAGGAGAGGGCCCACAGCATAGCCTTCATTGCCCTGCCTGAGTGGTTTGTTGGCGGCCTGGGAGCAGTTCACAGGTGGTGATTGACCCTGAGGGGCTGGAGGACAAATCTCCTGGCCTGATCCTAGTTCCCTAGGACTCAAGCATACCACACAGGTACATGCTGATGAAAACTGTGGCCTGATCTTGAGTAGGAGAAGTACCCCCACTTGTCTACACATAGAGTATGGTGCAGGTTCATGTGGTGGCACTGGAACTGGACACTGCTAATGTCATGAGGCCTGGTTGGAAAAGCCATGGCCTGATAGTTGTGGTTTCTGCTGCAGGGAGTCAAGTGGTCAAAATGCCTGGGATGATAAGGTGATCTGGGTGCAGGTGGGTTGGGACTAGCCTAACTAGTCAGATCTGTTGCCATGGCTGGACACCAGATGGAGACGCACTAGGTTGGGGATGTGGGAGCTGGGTGGGCCCCATGGCTACCTGCTAGAGCCTCCCCACTTACCCGGAGCAAACTCCGTGGTATAGGAAATGCACTTCTGCCCCTCCCTAGGTGGCTGTCCCAGTGGCCTGAGAGATGCCCATGACCCCTGCCAAGGTCAGAGCCTGTACCTGCCTCAGAGGCCCTGGTTGCAGTCTCCCCTGAATCAGCTTCACCTAGCTTTGCCCTCTCCAGCTGCCTTGGTGGTAGAGCATACCACTGTGCTTCTGGGAACCCCACGTCCTGCTCATTTCCAGGAACACACTGGTACTTTCTCTGATTAACAAAGACCAAGTAAAATGTCGATTATCATTAATGCAACCACCTCTCACCTGCAAGCACTACCTACTGGCCCAGAGATCAAACTGTGCAGTTCATCACAACTTCTATTGTCATTGTACAGGGTACAGCCAGCTTAAGCCATAAGCACCACCTACTGGCCTGTATGGTAAACTGCATAAATCAATGTAATTTCTCATGGCAGACATTGCACAGCACAGGGGAACAAGATAAGCCTCCCAAGACCTCCACCTCCTCATTCCTGTAGGAGACAGTGAGCCTGACTACATGCACAGCATACCACTACTACAACCTGCAAACAACTAGCATTTGAGAAAACCACCACATTATGACTATCTATAACCAAGGAATTAATACAGAGCCTTGGTCCCCTAAAAGCAAATAGAAGCAAAGCCAAAGGACCCTACTGAAGATATGGAACAGTTACACCCTCAAGGGGGAAGGAAAAAAATCCTGCAAAGAAGAAAGAAAATTCAAAAATAAGAAGTGACAGCTTCTACAGATGAGAAGAAACCAGCACACAAACTCCAGCACCATAAAGAAACAGATATTGTGACATCCCCCAAAGGACCACCATAACTCTCTAGCAATGGAGCCTAACCAAGTGAAAACTTTGAAATGACAGATAAATAATTCAAAACATGGATTATAGGGTAGCTCAATGAAATCCAAGAAAAGGTGAAAATCAACACAAAGAAACTAGAAAAATAATTCAGGAGATGAAAGTCAAGATAGATATGTATTTTTTTTTTGCCAGATATGTATTTTTAATAAAATAGAACTGGAAATGAAAAATTCACTGAAGAAATTTCAAATCACAGTTAACAGCTTTAGCAATAGACTAGACAAAGCAGGAGAAAGAACTGCAGAATCTGAAGACAAATCTTTTAAATTAAAAAAGTGAGACAAAAAGTAATTTTTAAAAACTGAACAAAGCCTTAGAGAAATGTGGGTTTATGTAAAGTGACCAAATCTACAATCTATAAGTATTTTTGAGGGTGAAGAAAAAATTACGAAGTTTGCAAGAAACATTTTAAGGGAATAATGCAGGAAAATTTCCCTAATTTTGCCAGAGATGTAGACGTGTATGTACAAGAAATTCAGAAACACCTGGAAGATACTATACAAGAGGAATATCATGAAGGCATAAAGTCATCACACTATGCAAGGTAATTGTGAAAGAACAAATCTTGAAAGCACCTAGAGGGAAGCAAGAGATCAACTATAAAGGAAATCCTATCAGATTAATAGCAGAATTCTCAGCAGAAATTTTACAAACCAAAAGAGATCAAGAGCTTATTTTTAGTCTTCTTTAAAAAAAAAAAAAAAAGCCATCCAAGAGTTTTATATCCTGCCAAACTAAAGCTTTATAAATGAAGGAGAAATGAAATATTTTCCCAACAAACAAATGGTAAGGGAATTCATCACCACTAGACTAGAAACACAAGAAATACTCAAAGTAGTTCTAAACATGGAAACAAAAGCATGATACTCACCATCAAAAAAGTACATGTAAGTAGAAAGCTGATAGATCCTACAAAGCAATTACACATTTGAGATTCTAAGGAAAGTAGGTAACAAAACTATGACTAGCACAAAACCTCACATATCATTATTAACTTTAAACATAAATGCTCTAAATTCTACACTTAAAAAATAGACCAGCAAGTTGGATTAAAGAAACAAGAGCCAACCACTGCTGCCTACAAGAGACCCACCTAAGTGCTGAAGACATACACAGACTCAAATTAAAAGGATGGAAAAAGACATATAATGCAAATGGAAAACAAAAGTGAGCAGCAGTAGCTATTCATGTATTAGATAAAACAGACTTCAATCAACAACAGTTAAAAAAAAAAAGATAAAGAACAGCATTATATAATAATAGAGCATTCAATATAACAAGATGTAACTATTCTAACTATATATTCACCCAACACCAGAGCACTCAGATTTATGATACAAATATCAATATACTTAAGAAAAGAGATCAATAGACTTCGAAAACCCACAGACAATACTAGACAGGTCACTGAGGCAGAAAGTCAACAAAGAAACTCTGGGCTTAAAATGGACTCTAGGCCAAACAGACATTCACAGAACATTCTGGGCAAAAACTGCATTATATACATTTTTCTCATCTGCACATGGAACAATCTCCAAAGCTGATCATATGCTTCGCCATAAAACAAGTCTCAAGAAATTCAAAAAACTTGAAAGCGTATCAAGTATTTTCTTAGAACACAGTGAAATAAAAGTAGAAACCAATACCAAGAGGAACTCTCAAAACCACACAAGTACATAAAAACTAAACAACACTCCTGAATGATTTTTGGGTAAACAATAATATTAAGGCAGAAATAAAAAATTTTGAAATAATTGAAAAAAGAGACAGAACATATTAAAATCTCCGGGATAAAGCAAAAATAGTGCTAAAATGAAGGGATATAGTGCTAAAACCCTACATTTAAAATATAGGGCCGGGCACGGTGGCTCACTCCTATAATCCCAGCACTTTGGGAGGCCAAGGTGGGCAGATCATGAGGTCAAGATCGAGACCATCCTGGCCAACATGGTGAAACCCCGTCTCTACTAAACACACACAAAAAATTAGCTGGGCGTGGAGGTGCGAGCCTGTAGTCCCAGCCACTCGGGAGGCTGAGGCAGGAAAATTGCTTGAACCCGGGATGCGGAGGTTGCAGTGAGCCGAGGTTGCAGTGAGCCGAGGTCGTGCCACTGCACTCCAGCCTGGCGCCTGGTGACGGAGTGAGGCTCTGTCTCAAAATAAATAAATAAATAAATAAAAATACAGAAAGATCTCAAATTAACAACCTAATGTTACACCTCAAGGAACTACACAAGAAACAACAAACCAGGCTGGGTGCAGTGGCTCATGCCTGTAATCCCAGCACTTTGGGAAGCTGAGGCGGATGAATTATCTGAAGTCAGGAGTTTGAGACTAGCCTGGCCAACATGACAAAACCCTGCCTCTACTAAAAATACAAAAAATTGGCCAGGCGTGATGGCACACACGCCTGTAGTCCCAACTACTTGGGAGGCTGAAACACAAGAATCACTTGAATCTGGGAGGCAAAGGCTGCAATGAGTCCAGATCGCACCATTGCACTCCAGCCTGGGCAACAGAATGAGACCCTGTCTCAACAAAATAAATGCAAAATAAAATAAAGAACAAACCAAACCAAAACTAGCAGAAGTAAACAAATAACAAAGTTCACAGAACTAAATGAGAATCAGATTTAAAAAAAAGATACAAAGGATCAATAAAACAAAAAGTTGGTCCTTTGAAAGAACAAACAAAATAGACTTATATGTATTAATAATTTAAGCAAGAAAAAAAGAGAGAATATTCAAATAAGCACAATGATAAAGGAGACACCACAACTGATACCACGGAAATACAAAAGATCATCAGAAATTACTATGAACATCTCCATGCACACACACTAGAAAATCTAGAGGAAATGAATTAATTCCTGGACACATACAACCTCCCAAGATTGAACCAGAAAAACATAGAAATCCTGAACAGATCAATAGTGAGTTATGAAGTTGAATCAATAATTTTAAAAATCTGATTAAAAAAAAAAGCCCAGGCCCAGATGGATTCACAGCCAAATTTTACCAGACATACAAAGAGCTGGTACCAATCCTGGTGATTTCTATCTCTTTATACATCTTAGGCTTCAATTCCTTCTCAACTATATTTTTCTTTCGATTTATAGTTTTTACATTATTCTGATAGATAAAATGGAAGCAGTCCAAATAAGCTCTGCTTTCTTTAAGGGGCTCTACTTTCTCTCAGAAATTTGTCAGTATTTGTTCCCTGGCATTTTGGGGAGTTTAAGTTTTGTGATGTAGTGGGGGGAATGTGAGGCAAAGAACGTGTGGAGTAGATGATTTATAAAGTTAGCATTCCAGATAAGACAGAGAATAGAGTTTCATTTATTAGAGTACTTGAAAGACAGTTTCACTAATTACCATGTGGGAGAGGGCAGAAAGTAGAACACCTGGTAACTGCAAGCTTATCACGATACCATGCAAACTGCATGGACTTTCCAGTTGATCTTGGCTCATCCTGAAGAAAATGATAAACTCAGAGTGTAGGCATTCTGTGTACTCCCACGACCTAAGTTTACATGGAATATCTAAATTTAATGTTGTATGACTTTCTGAGGGCACCAAAGCAGCCACAGTCCTAGGAGAGGGAGGGAAATGAATAAATGGACATGCCATCACCCAAACTCACAACTTGATTTTTTAAGACATTTTGGTTATAGGGCCAATTCTGTGTCTCTGTCAATATATAGGAGACTCTGCATCATACTGATGTCCATTTGGCAATGAGTTTCAAAATTTCTTCCCCTTACTTCTATTGTCACGGATATTATCAAGTAGAAAATAAACTGATTAGTTTTTGTTCTCTCCTTTCTTATGCTAGTTAATCCTTGAAAGAACTACTATATACAGTGTGCCAACAATATGCTAAAGACTATATAAATACATATGTATGTCTCTATGTATGTAAGCTATACAAGTGTTTAATCCTTATAAGAATATGATAATACATGTATTTTTATTTTCCTTTCCAAGATGAAGAAACTGAAATTCTTGAGATAAGTAAGCTGGCCATGCCCACAACACTAACAAGTAGCAGAGCTTGGATTGAAACCAGGTACACTGGATTCAAACATGCTCTCTTTACTATCAAGATGGATTTCTTAAGAGAAACAATAGTAAGAAAACCAAGTGACAAATTGGCAGCAAACGAGAAGTCACTGCGTTGGAGCAGCAATGCTTATTTAACCAAAAAGAGTTCTAGCCAATCTACCAAGTAATGATCTTCAGGTTTTAAAAAATTCAGAATTAGTGAATGTAGAATATTTTATATAATTTTTAAGGCAATGTTTATTTGTGGTTTTTAAGGCTTATAGGGAAATACACTCTAATTTAATGTGGAACTGAAAAAATACCTAAGTAGAAGGTAGTTGGAGCGTGTCTGTGGAGAATTAGGGAGCTGTAAAAACATAAGAACAATGGGAAAAGCATATCACTTCTATAGTTTCTTGGCAAAAAGTTTGCATGACCCTATTTAACACTCAACTTCATACTGTTGCTTGTTTCTGTTTTTTGCATTATATTCTTTCCTCCTCAGCCACAGCTTAAGTTCTTTGAAGACTAGGTTTTAAATGTCTCTTGGATGCCAGGTACCAAATACGGTGCATGTCACATTTATCATTCTACTAGAGATTATAATTTTTGATCTCTTCAGAGTATACAGTGCCAAGCGTACTGGAAAATGCTTATGAATTGATTATTTCTTTCTATGTATGTTTCTGATTGTGACATGATACTGGTTATTGTTGTACTTACAGCTAAACTGCAAATTCATATTCTTCCATGCTCTGTGATAAAAGAATTGGGCCCTGAAAATTTTTCTTCTGCCACCCAGCAAGATGTTCATGCTGGTCAGTAAAGGATGCTGAAGGGAGACCCGGGGAGAAAGGAGTTTTCTCTTCTTGGTTCAGGCATGGCTCTCTTGCCAGACTCCAGCAGAGAGTATTTTCTCTATTGCTTGGCCCACACAGTTTCTCCTGTGCTGAGTTCCTGAGGAATGTTCCTTTCTCCAGTATTTGGCTGCAGTGCAGTCCTTCCAGCTCTACTCAAGCAGTGGTGATATATCTGGGAACCGAAGAGCATGCCCCAGCCTAGGTCACTGTTCTAAGCCTCAGGAATGCACATGCCCAGGACTGCATACGGCTGGGCATCTAGCAAGCTGACCCCCTAACTTTTATCCCTGCAAATGTCCTAGAGATGCCCTGGTCCAATCCACACACAAAAGTGAACTACACGCTGCAGAGGGTAGCCTCTCCAGCATTCAGTTCCACCAGTGCTCAGCAGCCCACAGCTTCCCTCAGCACCTAGAAAGTTCTGAGGATCCACATCTTCCTGCAGACAGCCTTCTCCAACAACTCAGAGGAAGACTTCAGGGAAGTTCCCATAGCATAACACTGCTATGACTTCTCTGCCAGTAAGCCACCTCTGTTCCCCCTCCAAGGAGGCCTGGATCTCAGCCTGGGTCAGGAGGGCCTTTCCCTGGGTGCTGTATCTCACCTTAGGGTTAGTGGCTGTTCCTTATATCTGTCATCTTTGTATTCTTTAGTGATCTGTTTAATTCCTCTGAAGAAGAATGAAGGGGAACCCACCTTTAGGGCTTCATCTAAGCCTAATTACATCCCAAAGCCTTCCCTTCCAAATACCATCACATTGAGCAGTACACAAAAAATGTTCAGTCCATAATAATTTATGGAGAAATTAGATACTGTTCTACCATTTTTATATTAGTCCATCATTTTAATATGAAGCCATTTGAACATGTTAGGTCTAAAAAGACAGGTAAAAGTCATCTAGGTCATTGCTTGGACTTCAGGCTCAATTTTCAAATAACTCAATAAAGAATTAGGATGAAGAACTGTTTTTATGCTATTAGAATTGTGGTCAGCAATTCTAGATAAGTTTTCTAATTACTCAGCTAGAAGTCAAAATCTTCATAGTCCTATTGCTATTTGTATTATATCTGTGTAAAAAAAATCTTAAATATCTAAACAAACATTCATATGGTATATTATAATCAAACTCAATTTTTATGTTCGTGAAAATTTCTCCATTATTATCTTTTAACATTCTAGCTGATATCCTAATTACAAAAAAATGACATTTTAAAATCTAGAATAATTATTTAAAAAGAGTGAAGAACTAATTTGCCAGGCCAAACTAGAAAGGGGATAAGAAAATTAAATGAATAAAATAAAAATATACACTAAATCTGAAGATTAATTCTCTAAAATTTGTTTCTGTAAAGATGAAATGAATTAGTGATAAATGGTACTGGTCAATTCTGTAGAGAGAGAGAGAGAGAGAGAGAGAGTGTACAAGCACATTGGCAAAGTTATATTTGGCAGAGTTGCATGTTTATTATATACACAGAGTTATATACATTGTGTATTACATATACAGTGTTGTATATAGGTTGTATATTATATATACAGAGTTGCATATAGATTGTGTATTATAGTCACATATACATTTTTATTATATCTACAGAATCATATACAGGTCATGTATTATACCTACAGAGTAGTATACATGTCATGTATTATATATACAGAGTTGTATGTATGTTGTGTATTATATATGCAACTCTGCAAATTTTCTTCTCAGTTCTACTTCATAATAGCTATATCAGTTTGAGGAAATGTTTTAAACCTCTTTGGAGGTCAGTTTTTTAATCAATAAAATGAGTACAATAAAACTATCTTGCAAATTGTTGTGAGTGTAAGTAACAAAAGATACACACACATGGAAAGTCTCAAAAATATGTCTTCTCTGTTCCCTTCCTCAGGAGTCTGGTGGAAAATGTGCTTCACCTGACCAATAAAAAGAAAACAGGATATTCAAGAAACAGGAAATTCAACCAAGGAGTGAAGCAGAGGGAATCATACACCCTGCCTGCCGGTGATGTTCACAGGAGACTCAGGTTAACTACTACATTAGAGCAGAAAGATAGAGGGCAAGAGGAAGAACATGGCTGAAAAACCCAAATCTGATAGAGTACCTATTGTGTTTAAAGACGTCAAGAAGGTGTAAATAACTGATTGAACCATAGAAAAGTAAACGAAAATAATAGCTCTGAACTCCAAGGATAGTCAACACTGTATGACAAAAGGACATAAAATTATGCCACATGGCTCTTCTGTGACTAATATTTACGGTCAGAGTGCTATCTACAGTACTGAACTAACCATGATGTACTGGGATGATGGGCCAGGCATGGTGGCTCATGCCTGCAATCCCAGCAATTTGGGAGGCTGAGGTGGGCAGAATACAAGGTCAGGAGATCGAGACCATCCTGGCTAACACAGTGAAACCCCATTTCTATGATAAATACAAAAAATTAGCTGGGCATGGTGGTACCCACCTGTAGTCCCAGCTACTTGGGAGGCTGAGGCAGGAGAATCACTTGAACCCAGGAGGTGGAGGTTACAGTGAGCCAAGATTGCACCACTGCACTACAGTCTGGGTGACAAAGCAAGACTGTCTCTCTCTCTCTCTCTCTCATAACTGTATGTATGTGTGTGTGTGTGTGTATGTATATTGAGATGATGGAAGGAGAGGTATAAGAGAGGTAAACATTTACCTCCTCATAACAGGAAGCCATAAGTAATAAATAAAACTGAAAAATAAAATCAAGAAATGGAACTATAAGCATTTTTTGATAATGACAATAAATACCAGAAGAAATAGCTAAGAGTAAAATAATTTTGCAAAGGACATAACAACACTATTGCAATTCTCTGCCCTATCCATTCCCATCCGCAGTGTCTTCTTCCCAAAGGAAACTACTTTCACTCTTTTAGCTGTTTCATCTGACATTTACCACCATATTTCTAAAAGTAAAGATTAATTTTTAAAAGAGACAGACTGTAGGATATCTACCTAATCATAGGGCCTATTTCATGGTAAGTAGATGCTCTTAGTTGCATGTTGCTGTCATCATCATTGTTAAATGAAGAAAGCTAACTAAGTAATGGTATGAGTATTGGAATGCATCATGAGGCACACCATGAGAATGGTCAAAGATTTCAAAGTGCTGCCTAAGGACCCTTTTGCACTGATAGGCCGTGACATGGACTTTTCTGTGCTATACTTTCCTATGCAGATACAGAGATATAATTAATAGAAAGAGAAAAGGTAAGGGGAATGAGAAAGTTGGAGTCTGAATGTTCTTTCAACTTAATAAGATCAATAAACTAGAATTGTCCTTTACAAGAGAAGAAATACCTTGGCACCCTGCAGTATTTTATATATGTCAGAAGATAATAGTTAATACTGACATAGAACTTACTATTGGTCAAGCATACTATTCAAGAAAAGAGGCATACATTAATTCCATCAATACTGGCGACAACACTATGGATAAATATACTGTTTTTCATTTCCCACTTTATAGATGAGGAAACTGAGGCACAGATTAAGTAAATTGGTCAACATTACGCAATTAGTAAATGAAGAGCCTGGTTTCAAGTCTACATAATGCAGCTCTATGAGCCTTGCTCTTTATCATTGATCCATGAAATGGGGTCCATAGAGAACCATGCTCAGGTCTATATCTTTTTCTGTTATTAGACACTGATAGGAGAAAATTAGGCAGAGAAGGATAGAATGGAACTCTGTGTCAGAGGATGATTGTCTGTATTGGTGATGCCATCAGGTAGAGGGAGGAGGTAAGTGAAATGAGCTGGTTGATATCAAACATGCATTTGAGGTCATGACTATGTCCACAGCCTACCCTGGATCCAAAGTTAACATATTAATGGTATATGCTTTGTGTATATGTACTCCTCCCATAAGCCTAAGTACAGCCTCCCAGAATGCGAACCCTCTGTGGGATGAAGGGGAGAGAAAATGATATCAGTCAAGCATAAGAAGTATATTTATTTTCTGCTCAAGAGTAGGAAAGAGCCTGCCAAGGGAGAGTGTGTTTTAGAACCAACCAGGAATGGCCATGCTGAATGCACCCCTGCTCATAAAAAAGTTAGAAGAAGAGAAGGACAAATCACAGAACCCTAGATCAAAAGTGCTCTGAAGAAAAGCTATTTCTTAACTCTAATGAGCTTTAAATATGTTTAAAAAAGAAAAAAATGAATTTAAAAGAAATGAAAAGATTAAGAACCTGATTATTAGGGACTAGAGAAGGGGAAACTTGTAAATCTGTTCAGATTTTATACATCATCAGCAAAGCTGTTTCAAAGCTTGAATGCATCCTAATCCCCACCTGAGGAGACTAGAACATGTTCTAAGATTCCCTGGAGAGTGACTTGAGAGCACATAATATATTCTATACCCTTTGGAATATAAGCAAAACCGGTTAGTAGAGTATCTCATTGCAGAGCAGCTCCTTCCCAGCTGTGCTCAGGCACTTGGCTGCCAGCAGAGAGAAAAGACAGAGCTCCCCAGAGACCCACAGAGTCAGTGTGCTTTGCTGCAGGGAGTTTAGCTTTCAAGGAAGTGATGACTATTAACCCTTTGCTTAGTGACTTGTACACATCTACATGCAAAACAAATTGTATTTCATACAAGAATTTGCTTTTCCTAGTTGCTGAATCTGATGTCATCTAGGAACATTGGCTCACTTAAAGACATATGTGGACCCTACTTTGGGAATTCTAGAGGCCAGCCACAGTTTTCCATTGTAAAGCCTGGGCTGGTAGGGGTGGGCCGTGAAGCTCATGTATGCTTTATTAGAGGCAGGGAGACTCTGCTTCTGTTAACCACATCCCTCCACCCACATTCTTCCAAAGAGGAAGCTTCTTTAACTTTTCTTTAACTTTTTGAAATGACCTCTTGTTACTGATATCTTTTTTTTTTTTTTTTTTTTTTGACAGAGTCTTGCTTCATCGCCCAGGCTGGAGTGCAGTGGTGCAATCTTGACTCACTGCAACCTCCACCTCCCGGGTTGAACCAATTCTGCTGTCTCAGCATCCCTAGTAGTTGGGACTACAGGTGCCTGCCACCACACCCAGCTAATTTTTGTATTTTCTGTAGAGACGGGGGTTTCACCTTCTTGGTCAGGCTAGTCTCGAACTCCTGACCTCAGGTGATCTACCAGCCTTGGCCTCCCAAAGTGCTGGGATTACACGCATGAGCCACTGTGCCCAGCTGTTACTGATATCTTTAGTGGCTTACTGCTTTTGTCTTCTGGAACCTATTTCAATCAATAATAACAAAGGAACAGGAGATTAAAACATCTTGGCGAGCTTCTGTAAGCACACAGGTCTAAGGAACTTGCTCCTAGGATGTGGATGGTATCAAAGGAATAACAAAGTGCTACAGCATCTTAATATGACTGTTTTAAGCTATGAGACATTTCTTTAAAAATTCCACCACTAAGTTATGCAACAATTTAGGCTGCTTTGAATAATTAAGAGGGTGTTTTTCCTAAAAGTCCCCATGTGGCTGTAGTACAAATATCTGCCCAACATCTGCCAAGAGTTAAGAATGAACACATTGATGAAACTTGCTTTTGTTCATGAACAACAAACCTTTCATGACAGTCAGCTTTTAAAAAACGAAGATTTTATTTTGTTGAAATTATGTTTTTGATTTCTGGCATTACAAAAGGAGTATTTAAAATGTAAATTGATTCACAGTGGTCCTGTTAACTGAGACCAGCTGTGCAGATGAGGACTAGACATCATTTGTTCTCATTTACTCTCCTTTCCTGAGTTTCCTCCATAGGTACCCTTCCAGCGCACCTACAAACACATTCTGCTATCTTCTCAATGTCATTAAGGTGCAAGCAAATGAAATGGATTCACAATTTATAGATCCCTGGGGAAAAATGCTGTCAACATTTCAAAGAATAAGAATTAAACTTTAATCTACTAAAATGCAAAATGTACAAATCCTATGACTTAGCAAATTTCTTTTTTGCTAGCTACTGTATTAGTCAGCATTCCGTCACAAAGGCAGAGTCATTAGGAAGTATTAGGTTTGTACAAAAGTAATTGTGGTTTTTGCCAGTACTTTTAAAAAACTGCAGTTACTTTTGCACCAACCAAATATATATATATATACACACATATTAGGAATTTGACCTTATGTAATTGTGGGAGCTCACTGCACAGTCTATATGAGACTGTTATGTTTGTGTCTGAAAGGTACAGCTCACAGGGCAGTCAGGAGGAAGGGAAGAAAGGAAGTGATGTAGGGGAAGACAGAATGACCTACATTCTAGAACCTGGAGGCTGAGCCTAAAACCACAAGGAGGTATAGAAACCTGCATTAGTCTCTCAACACCACCAAACCTCTCACTTAGATGATTAGGTTGTCCTGCAGGAGATGTTGGCACGTGTTGTCATGAAGCTAAATGTGCGCCTTGCCCAGGAGTAAGAAACTGAAGCCAGCCATCCAGCTGGAGTTGGCCTAGTTGTGGCCCAGCTCCTGCCCCATGCTGGTCATATGAGCCAGTAGATAAGCCTATTGTGTGTGTGTGAGCTCCAACGATGAAGCCTGGTGCTTAGCTCTGCCTTTCCAAGCATAAAAGAGATATGGCTCCTTTCCAAATTCATGCACAATGTCTCTCAGAGCCCACCCTGTATAGGAATTATGTAAGAAAGGGAATTCTGAGAAGCATAATTCCAATTTAGTAAAGTTGAAACAGAAATCTGTCATACTACCCTAGAGAAATAGAGACTTATGTTCCCAAGTATGTGCAGGCTATATTCTGTTTATGAAAAATTAGAAATAATTTAAAGGTTCTTTAATACATAAGCTATATCCATGTAAGACATATTGCAATTCCAACTAATGAGGTTGGGATATGGATTAACATGGCAGAAGTTATGTGTATTGTATGTTAAGCATGTTTTTAAAACACATAACATGAAATTGTATGAAACAGCTCTATGAGCACATTTATTCATTTATTCAATATATGTTTATTACGTGCTTTATGCCAGGTTCTCTCGTAAACACAAGGAATGCAGCAGTAAAACAAACAAACAAAAAATTCTCTCTGTCTCCAGGGAGCTAATATTCTAGCTGAGGAGACAGACAATAAAAAGTGAATAAGTAAAGAATATGGCTTAGGTGGTGATAAGTGCTATTAAGGCAACGAAAGCTGGGAAAAGAAATAATGAACATTGCGGGTGACTACAATTTTAAAGGAGGAGGAGACCAGGGATGTCCTCATTAAGATGATATTTAATTAAAGGTTTGAAGGAGATGAGAGAGCTAGCCATGTGAATATCTGGGAGAAATATGTTCTAGGCAGAGAAACTAGTAAGTACAGGAATGGGACAGGACTGGGCCTGATGTGTCAGAGGAATAACAAAGAGATTAGCGTGAGGAGATATAATCGAGGAGGCGCAGAGTAAACTGGGGGTCAGGTCTAGCAGTGCCTTGCAGGCTATAAGGCATCCTTTGGGTTTTACTCAGAGTGAGATGGAAGGCTTTGGAGGGTTTCAAATGGTTATTTATTAAAGCATATCATCCTGGCTGCTATGTTGAGACTACACCATAGAGAGACCAGAGTGAGGCACCAGTTAGTCAGCTACAACAGTAATCGACATGAGAGATGAGGTGGCTTGGACTGGGGTGCTGTTGGAGATGAAGTAGCTGGATTCCGACGATTTTTACAGGTAGCGCCTACTGGATTATCTAACATACTGGAAATGGGCTGTACAAGAAAGAGAGGAGTCAAGAACAACTTTAAGCAGAGGTTTTTAGCCTGAGCAGCTGAGGAAGAGGAAATCATGGGAAGAGTAGATTTAGAAGAGATGAATTTTAGACGGGTTCAAGTCTGAGACACCTATTAGACATTCTAATTCAGATGTCAAGTGGTCTATTGTCCTTTTGTGGCCAAAATCATATCCAACCCATATTAAAGATAGGCTTGGCTCCTTGTAACACTAATGTTTGCTGGACACTTGCAGAGCTAACTGGCTTACAGGTAACAGAAGTTCAGAAAGTATTTCTAAGATACCAAATGTGTATTTGGAAGTAAAGGATTGACTGATCATTTCTCAATCATCTTTTTTATTCTACCCATACCAGAGGGCAGAGCCTATCTACTGGCAGTTTAACCACAAACACAAACAAAATGAGATGAAATTTAGCTAATAAGCCACTTGAATTAAATATTTTTTTCCTGTTAAAGATAACCAGTTGTTTAAGTTTTTCAAACATTTAAAAATGTAGATTCAGTAAATTTTCTGTCCTGTTTTATTAGACTTATGTCAGAAAGAAAATGATCTACATGCCCTTTGTCATCATTATCCTTTTATTTCATAGCAATCTTCCACGTTTGTGAATATTACCTTCCTGAGATAAATTTACTCAAATTCACTGTGAAGAACAAATTAATTCTAAGGTTTTGGTAATCTGGTCAGGTGAATCTAGTTTCATGAAAACAATGCAAGACTATAAAACATCTTATCCTGAAGCACTTAAAATATGGATGCTGCAATATGAATAGATGGTATGAATAGCAAAAACATTATTTAAAATCACATACTTATGTTATTTTTAGTTTTCTACTGTCAATTTCTTAAAAACAATTCATAGGCAACTGTTTCCATTAATATGGAAGAATCATCTTGTCTTTTTTTTTTTTTTAGTTTCCCAGATATTAAGGACTGTGAGACTAAATAAATCATTATATATTCCGCAAGCAATTCTCCTGCGACAGCCTTTCAAAAAAGAATTAGGAAGCCTGAATATTAAATGCCAGCAATCCATGACTAGGATAAGGTCAGTTTCAAGGATAAAGACATTTTTGAATTGAGTAGTTTGTTACACTTGCATAAAAACAATTTCAACAAGAAGCCTTTGTTATTTTATGTGTAATTTATGAAGAAAGCCATTACCCTCCAGTAACTTCACTTACAAAAAGGGAAAGTATACACAACCTCTCTCTCCCCCAACACACACCACACACACACACACACACACACACACACACACACATACAAACACACACACACACACACACACACACTGATCACAGAATTGAATGTCAGTGGCTTTTAATTCAGGTAAAACATATATCTTTACAGAGAATACAAGCAAATCTAGCCTGTTAATAAGGTTTCAAAGCCTTTCCATGTGGAAACAATATCTATTTTTATAGCAGTATTGATTTTCAAGTTTAAACTGTCATCATTAATGGCACTAGTCTTTATGTGAATATCATTAACTCACACTGAAGACTATAGGTTTAATCAGAAGCCAACCTAACTGTACAATACTTTTTTGTACTATTAAAACCACACATACATTTGGGAGTAATAAATTAACTGTCTTCATGCGCTAATTTCTATGCATTTATTAACAAAATTTCTAAAATATGAATAGCTCTACATGTGCACAGAACCGTCCTTATTGTTGGAGTCATGTGAATATTTGCTGGATGTTGTTAGGTATGATAATGCATTTTAATTAAGTAGCAGTATACTCACATTTTTAAAGGTATATTGCATCACATGCATACTGGGGCATAGGTGATGTCTGACTACTTTAAAATGCCTCACAAAATGAAATCAATAAAGCAAGTGTACAAAAATCTTAATAATTATGGGTGATGTGTTTATGGGAGTTGATTATACTATTCTCTATGCATATGTTTGAATTTTTTATAATAAAACAAAATCAATCCACTTGCTTCTATCAGTCAGCTTTCCTTTTATAAACAGAAGTTCAGATGCAGAATTATGATTATTTCACACTGCGGTCCCTATATTGGTAAAGCCTGAAAATATGCTAAAAAATGTAGGCTGACTATGTCTAAAGATAGAGTAGGAGAGCTAACACTGAGGGAAAAAGTACTCTTTTCAGACACTGTAGGCATGGTAGCATTTAACCCACATAATAATCCTCTGTAATTTCCATATTGCAGATGGAAAAATTGAGACCTAGAAAGAGGCTAAGTAACTTGGCAAATTCAAACAAGTAGTAAGGCTAGAGTTGGGATGCAACTCTAGATTTAACTGCCTCTGAATATAGTTCTTTTTTATTTTATTATTATTATGTTTTGAGACAGAGTCTCGCTCTGTTGCCCAGGCTGGAGTGCAGTGGCGTGATCTCAGCTCACCTCAATCTCCGCTTTCCAGGTTCAAGTTATTCTCCTGCCTCAGCTTCCTGAGTAGCTGGGATTACAGGTGCCCACCACCATGCCCAGTTAATTTTTGCATTTTTAGTAGGGACGAGGTTTCACCATGTTTGCTAGGCTGGTCTCAAACTCCTGACCTTAGTGATCTGCCCTCCTCGGCCTTCCAAGTTGCTGGGATTACAGGCATGAGCCACCGTGCCCAGCTCTAAATATAGTTCTGTCTTAACTAGACTGATGGGTCTTTAGAATAAATTTCTGAAGAAAATTCTCAGCCATTAATACTAATTAAAAAACCAAAACACGATTCTGATCCTGGGTATTTCTTGATCAAAGATTGTAAAATGCCCCCTTTCTAGCTAAGATATAGCAAGCAAAATTCCACAGAAGCTTGCCCATCCAACCTCAGTTCTCACAAGCCCCTCTGTAACCACTCACCTCCTGGGCATTGTGATCTGTTGTTCGTTTTGCACATGCAATTTCCTCTATCTCAAATGTCCTGCTCCTCTGGCAAAAACAAACACCTCATCCTTCGCGATCTAGTTCAAATGCCAGTTTGAGTTTTCTGAACCTCCTTGGAAAGGTTACATTACATGCTCCTACCCTAACACTGCCACTAGCCCTGTGTGACAGTAGGTGGAGTTTTTGTCAGAGCTGTAAGGACAACTCATATATTTCTCTTTTCTACTTGCCACAGTGTGTGTGTGTGTGTGTGTTTGTGTGTGTTAATCCTACAGTCTTTAAATCAAAAAGTGAGGAGACAGTAGTCAGGCAAGAGCCATCAGAGGCCTTAAATATGACAGGGCCAAAGCAATTAAGAGACACCTGCAAGGGAGATTGGGGAAGTAGCCAGGAACAAAATTTGGCCCCTGCCTCTGGAGGATGGTGGGTTGTATTTTAACTCATCCCCTCTTGCCTCTCTGTGTTCATGTTCCCTCTCCCTTCTCCAGATTCTTTCTCCCTAGGCTTTAAATGTTCTTGAATATCTCAGGTAAAACAAACCGATCCAAAATCCGGAAACCTCCTTGAACTCCACAGCCATACACTAGATCACCTTTACTCTCATCCAGTCACCCTACAAGAGTTGTCTTTTCTCTATTAATCTTCCACCCACTGCCATCTGGCTCCTGCCCCAACCACTCTACTGACACGTTTACATGTGGCCTCCTAATTGCCAAATCTAAACAATAATTTTTGGCCTTCATCCTCTTATATCTCTCTGTTGCATTTGACATTCTTAAACCCAGCCTTTCTGAAAATATCCCTTCCTTTGATTTCTGATAGCCTGCAGTTCTGACCTTTCTCCTCTGCCATCATGTAGACTCCTTTTACTTCGACTAATCGTTTCCCCAGCACTTAAGGGTCCTTTCCTTGGGCCCACTGTTCTCTTTTTATATAGCCTCTTTACAGATCTGCCATCTTAATCCAATCACTACCTAATGATGCCCACATCTGTTTCTCCAGCTTCAGCCTCATACATCCAGCTGCCCAATATTTGAATGACCTGCAAACAGCACAGTCTTGCCATGCCCCAAACTAGATTAATAGAGTTACAATACAATGGCCACTTTATTCTACATTATTTATCTCTAGTGGTGACTATGCCATCCATACAAGATAGAAATCTGTAAGTCATCTTTGATGTCTCACCTAAAGTTACTTCCCACTTAAAATCTATCAGGATCTGCTAGTATCAATAGCTTTATTGATTTCATCCTCCCACTCACTCCCATTTTCAGTAGTTTTCTGAATTTTTCTTACTTGAATTTTTAAATTTTAAGATCTGGGGTACCTGTGCAAGATGTAAAGGTTTGTTACAGGTAAGCATGTGCCATGGTGGTTTGCTAAGCCTAAAAACCCAACACCTAGGTATTAAGCCCTGCATGCATTAGCTATTTTTCCTGATGCCTTCCCTTCCCCCCACCCCCTGGCAGGCCCCAGTGGTGTTGTTTCCCTCCCTGTGTACATTCTCATTATTTGGTTTCCACTTATAAGTGAGAACATGTAGTGTTTGTTTTTCTGTTCCTGTGTTAGTTTGCTGAGGATAATGGCTTCCAGCTACATCCATCCCTGCAAAGGACATGATTGCAGTTCTTTTTATGTCTGCATAGTATTCCATGCTGTATATTTGACTTGAATTTTAAAATATTTCTCAAATCGACTATTTTTCTGGCCAAACCTAGTGAAGCCTCCTTAAAAGAAATTCTCTCTGCTTATCCCTGATTCACCCGAGACTTCTACTTCCTCTCCCTATTTCTGTCATTCTCACTTCAGATAGATCCACAGCACACAGCCACTAGCACAATAAGTCTAAAACACATACCTGACCACAACTAAAACTCTTCAATAACACTTCAGACTATAGAGGTAAGTCCAGGTTGGTTTGTTTGTTTTCTAGGATAGTATATAAAGCTCTCAGTTATCTAGTTCAGTTGCTTTTATACTTTTTAAAATAAAGACCCAAAATAAGAGAAATATCTTTGTTATGTCTCAGTATACACATACATTTAAGTAACTAAAACGACATTTACCTTTACTTTATATGACATTGATTTCTAGTCTATTCTCTTTTTTTAAATTGGCAGTCTATATTGATTTGAAAAGCTCTGGTCTAGCGTCAGTTTACCTCTAAAGTCTCATCTTGCTATTATTACTTCCCATATATATAGGATACTCAAACAGTACCACACTGAATGAACAAACAAACAGATTAATGATACTTCAGAGATTCCATAAAGATGTTGAAATTTTATTGTCCAAAAAACCTAAGAAGTTGGAAAATAGAAGGAATGATTACAATTTGCCAGATTAAATAAATACAAATGTCTGTTATCTTTAGCCATGTAACAAATCACTTCCAAAGTTTAGTGGCTAAAAACAACATGCTTTCTTATTTCTTGTGAATCTTTGAGTTAGCTGGTTGGTCCCTCAATGGTTTCACCTGTGCTCACTCACACAGCTTCATTCAGCTGAAACAAAAGGACCATGATGGCCTCTTTCAAATGCCTGTGAGATTTGTGTTAGCTGCTGGCTGAGTGTCTCAGCTGTTCTTCAGGCAGCCTCTCATTTTCCAGCAAGCTAGATAGGCCTCTTCCATGAAGTTTTAGGATAGCATCCAAGAGAGCAAAGGTACAAGCTGCAAGGCCTTTTGAAGCCTGAGCTTGGAAGTACACACACTCTCATTTCAGGCAAAGCAAATCACAAGACTAGCCAAGACTCAAGGAGTGGGAAATACAATCTACCCCAGGTTTCTCAGTAATCAGCTTAACAGTCCTCCTGGTCTCATTGATTATACCACCTATATTCCACTGCCTACATCTTTCCTTTGTCCTTTCTACTGTGGCATGTGTAATCTAAGAATGATGGGCAGGCAAGTTCTTGATTCAAAGAGACACAGAGGAAGCAGAAAAATAAGGAGGCTTTTTGAAAACAAAACAAAATAACAACAACAACAACAAAAAACTATCAAATGAAAGCTGGGTTAGCTAGGAATTTCTAATGTTGGATATTGACACCCTTCATTTGAAGAATGGGTATCTGAGCTCAGATACTGCACAACTTTATCAACTGTGTTTGGTTTATACTCACCTGGAGGAGAGAATGACCTTGAGTCCTGGGGTAAACACTATCTTCGGAAGTACTGACTCCAGATTTCTCTTTTCTTATGAAATTTCCCTCACTCAGACTTACCCTCTTGATATCCTGTATGTTCTCATGGATCTGTAATTGACCTCACTTCTTGTTTTATAGCCTGTCATAGGTTAATCTCCAATAAATACTGTACCACAAGTACAGCCTAATGAAGTGAACCTGTTACTCTGCTCGCTAATCAGCTACAATTTTTCCTACAGCTGTGATAAAAGAACAGATTTAGCACAAAACTCTGAAAACCAGGGACAGGGCAAAAGTAAAATGTGTATGCTTGTCAAGTACCTTCACAATAATCTTCAAGTTATTTAATAAATTTTGTTTTAAGCAGTCTGTCCTAATTTCTGGAAATGCCTGAGGCTCTGTTACAGAACCATATCAGAGATGTTCAGTTGTGAATTCCTGATCCAATATTGATCTTCCCTTTAAATTAGTTGAACTTCCAAATAAATCAGTTGAAATGGTAAATTCTCAAAATATGTATTTCTCTTTTGTTTATGCAATGCATAAAGAGGAAATTTAAGAAATAAATACAAGTTTGAATCAGATAGTCTTTATTTAGCTTTCATTTATTCAACAAATATTTTTCTATTATTTATTTTTGTTAAGTATTTAGTAAGTACCAACTCTGTGCCAGGCTCTGTTCTAGGTGATAACGGAGCAATAGTGTGCAATACCAAGTTCCTGCCCTCTTGGAGCTGACTTCCTATGTGAAAGACTATGTGGAAGATGTACAAATCAATCACTTGGATTCCAGCCTTTAGGTACTTTCAGAGATTGGCTAGACAATGACAAATGCCACAAGAGAAAAATATACACATACTATAGGCCTTTAGAAGAAGCTGTATTGCTTCCAAGATGCAGAACCAAAAAAGGGTTTGATATGGTTTTGATCTGTGTCTTCGCCCAAATCACATGTCAAATTGTAATCCTCAGTGTTGGGGGAGGGGCCAGGTGGGAGGTGACTGAATCAAGGGATCACATTTTCCCCTTGTTCTCTTGATAGTAAGTTCTCATCAAATCTGGTTGTTTAAAAGTGTGTATCATCTCCCCCTTCTCTCTCTCTTCCTTTTGCTCTGGCCATGTAAGATGTGCCTCCTTCCTTTTCACTTTCTGCCAGGATTGTAAGTTTGCTGAGGATTCCCCAGCCATGCTTCCTGTGCTGCCTGCAAAACTGTGAGTCAATTAAATGCCTTCACTTTATAAATTACCTAGTCTCAGGTAGTTCTTCATAGCAATGTGAGAATGGACTAATACAAGGTTCAAGCCCTTGAGCTGGACTTAAGGAATGAATAAAACTCAGACCTGCAAATGATATTAGAAGAAGCTTGGAGGACAAGAGAAGAGTATGAGCAAAGACACACAAGTAGGAAGTTAAACTTATGGTTCTGTGTGACTACAGAGTTGGTTCCAAGAAGAGGAATTGTGGAAAAGAAAACGAAAAGGTAAGTTACAGCCTAGGACCAATTAAAACCTTCGAGGCTTTGAAAACTCAAACTGAAGTGATTTCCCACCCACCATGAAATAGATTATTAAAAACAATACAAAGACAAAAGCTTTCAGTTTCCCCACAAAATTCTGATATTTCCCATGACAACTTCATTATTAGTCTGACTCCGTTTTTGTTGTGGAACTGCAGACATCATTTCAGTTTAATTCTTCCTTCTTCCCCTCTGCCCCCCTCTTCTGGGCAAGCTGATAAGAAAGCCTAGGTGCTCTCTCCTGTGGTACCAGCAAGGAGCTGAAACCATGAAGCATCCCTCACCTTGGTTTTTCCCTTAACCACCTTTAAGACTCCAGGAAAGTCCTCTTTCCCTGCTCTCTCAAATCATTTTGGACCTGTTTGAGGGGTTAATAATAAATATTTTCATACATTTATGAATGTATGAAATGTGTGTGGTGCCATCAGTCTTGATATCTAACCAAATTTGGAATGAGGGCCCATTCTGTATCTACAAAGTGGCTGCTACAACTATTTTAATCCTCTTTGTAAAAAGGTGATATTCTTTCAATACAATTCAGGGCCTCTGCTCTGGCCTGATTATTGAGACACCCAAGTCCATTGGAAGCAACCTGAAGTCAGATTGTAGAGGATCCTATATGCTAAAGCCATTAGAATGTTAAAGTTTTCCCTGTAGCTAAAGGACACGTTTCTTGTAGGTAAGTAAAATACTTGAAGATCATGTTTACCCTGAATACATAATAGATAGTAACTGAAAGAATATTTTAGTCAGAGTTGTTTCAATGACAGCAGACATTTGAGAGTATGCAAGTAAATTTGAAAAAGGAGATATGTACTCTAGCAATAATGAGTAGTGAAAATTTGAGCAACTTTTATTTAGTAATTGTTTATCAAGAATTTACCACATGCAGTGCACTCTGCCTATCTCTGTAGGATGCAGAAATAGATTATTTTCTTCCTGTAGTTACTTCACATGCAGACCTAACACATGCATTCAAACAGGTACATCTCAGGTGGTTAATTGGCCTAACCAAAACTGAAATGAATCTAAGAATGATGAAAATGAATTAATTGTCACTTAGCCCATAATGAGTCACTTATATTCAAGCAATTCATGGAGTATTAGTCTCCATTCTGTAATGCATTTCATGTGCAAGCCATTCCTTGGAAAAACAAATGGCATGGAAATTTCTAAAAGCTGATAATTCTGGATGATGAATAGCATTCTTCTAAACTAACAAATAAAATCTAATATGATGCTAGAAACATTATTCTCATAAGTGAATATATTTGACAATCATACTCAGTATTTTATCATTGGTGGTTTGTTACATCTTATTGAGAATTTCCTGGTTCTGTGAAATAAACCAACATCACGTTTTAAAATATAAAAAATTTTAAATTATTCTCTAATAATGCAATCTGAAAAATAGTTCCCAGAGAGTGGATCCAAGATGGGCAAATCGAAATAGCTCTGGAGTGTAGTTCCCAGCAAGAACAATGTAGAGGGTGAGTGATCACCACATTTCCAAACCAGTTATTACAACCCACAGACCAGGAGATTCCCAGGCTGAAAAGTGCCATGAGTTTCCAGCATGGCTGTTTCAGCTGGTGCAGCAGGTCTCCACATGAACACTCACACAAATCTGGGCAGCTGTTTCAACTGGCGTCTGGAACACCTGGGAGACAGAGCTGCCCATTCAACTGAAAAAAACGGGGCTGAAACAGGGAACCAGGTGATCTGGCTTGGCAGGTTCCACCCCCACAAAGACCAGCAATCTGAAATGCTCTGGATTGAGAGTTTTACAGCAAGTGCAGCTGGACCCGGAATGGTCCAGCTCTGTGAGGGGAAGGGAATCTACCATTACCAAAGCAGGCCACCACTACCGAGGTAGTCCGCCACTACCAAGGCAGTCTGCCATTACTGAGGCAGTCCACCAATACTGAGACAGTCCACCAATACCGAGGCAGTCTGCCATTACAGAGGCAGTCTGCCATTACTGAGGCAGACCACCATTACTAAGGTAGTTCTAACTATACCTCTATAAACAACATTGCAAGAAAGTTCACACAGAAGCTGGGCAGAGCCCATGGTAGCTCAGCAATGCCTCTGTTGGCAGACTGTGACTAGACCACCTCCTAGCTGGGCAGAGCATCTCTGATGAAAGGCAGCAGCATGTCAGAAACTTATAAATAAAGCCCCACCTTCCCAGGACAGAGCATCTAGGAAAAAAAGGCATTTATGAGTTCTGCTGCAGCAGATTTAAACGTACCTGCCCAGCACCTCTGAACAAAACAACAGAGCTCACAGCTTGGCACTTGAGCTCCTATAAGGGTCACACTGTCTCCTCAAGAAGCTCCCTGACCCCTGTATATCCAAAGAGACACCTCATAAAGGAGAGCTCAGGCTGACATCTGTTGGGTATCCTTCAGGGGCAAAGATAACAGAAGAAGAAACTGGCAGAAACCCTTACTGTTCTGCAGCTGCCACAGATGATCCCCAGGCAAGCAGGGTCTGGAGTGGACCTCCAGCAGTCCTACAGCAGAGGGGTCTGACTGTTAGAAGGAAAACTAAGAAACAGAAAGAAATAACTTCATCATCAACAAAAAGGATATCCACTTAGAGACCCCTTCTGAAAGTCAGCAACTACAAAGACCACAGGTAGATGAATCCACAAAGATGGGAAGAAACCAGTGCAAAAAGGACAAAAACACCCAAAACCAGAACGCCTCTCCTCCTCCAAGGGATCACAGCTCCTCACAACCAAGGGAACAAAGCTGGATGGAGAACGAGTCTGATGAATTGACAGAAACAGGCTTCAGACCTTTATGCTAAAAGCTCTCAATAAACTAGGTATCGACAGAGTGTATCTCAAAATAATAAAAGCTATTTATCACAAACCCACAGCCAATATCATACTGAATGGACAAAAACTGGAAGCATTCCCTTTGAAATCTGGCACTAGACAAGGATGCCCTCTCTGACCACTCCTATTCAATGTAGTATTGGAAGTTCTAGCCAAGATCGGAAGCAATCAGCCAAGAAAAAGAAATAAAGAGTATTCAAATAGGAAAGGAGGAAGTCAAATTGTCTCTATTTGCAGACATGATTGTGTATTTAGAAGATCCCATCGTCTCAGTCCAAAATCTCCTGAAACAGATAAGCAACTTCAGCAAAGTCTCGGGAAACAAAATCAATGTGCAGAAACCACAAGCATGCCTATACACCAATAAAAGACTAATAGAGAACCAAGTCAAGAACGAACTGCCATTCATAATTGCTACAAAGAGAATAAAATACCTAGGAACACAACTAACAGAGGATGTAAAGGACCTCTTCAAGGAGAACTACAAACCACTGCTCAAGGAAATAAGAGAGGACACAAAAAAATGGAAAAACATTCCATGTTCATGGTTAGGAGGAATCTATATTGTGAAAATGGCCATATTGCCCAAAGTAATTTATAGCTTTAACACGATGCCCATCAAGCTACCTATGACCCTCTTCACAGAACTGGAAAAAACCATGTTAAACTTCACATGGAACCAAAAGAGAGCCCGCATAGCCAAGACAATTCTAAGCAAAAAGAACAAGGCTGGAAGCATCAGGCTACCTGACTTCAAACTATACTGCAAGGCTACAGTAATCAAAACAGCATGGTACTGGTACCAAAACAGAGATATAGACCAATGGAACAGAACAGAGGCCTCGGAGGCAATGCCAGACATCTACAACCATCTGATCTTTGCAAACCTGACAAAAGCAATGGGGAAAGGATTCCCTGTTTAATAAATGGTGATGGGAAAACTGACTAGAAAGCAGAAAGTGGACCCCTTCCTGACACCTTACACAAAAATTAACTCCAGATGGATTAAAGACTTAAACATAAGAACTAACATCATAAAAAACCCAGAAGAAAACCTAGGCAAAATCATTCAGGAGATAGGCATAGGCAAGGACTTCATGACTAAAACACTAAAAGCATTGGCAATAGAAGCCAAAATAGAAAAATGGGATCTAATTAACTCCAGAGCTTCTGTACAGCAAAAGAAACAATCATTAGAGTGAACCAGCAACTAATAAAAGGGGAAAAAATTTTTGCAATCTACCCATCTGACAAAGGGCTAATGTTGATAATCTACAAACAACTAAAACAAATTTACAAGAAAAAAACAACCCCATCAAAAAGTGGGCAAAGGATATGAACAGACACTTTTCAAAGGAAGACATTTATGAGGCCAACAAACATGAAAAAATGCTCATCATCACTGGTCATCAGAGAAATGCAAATCAAAACTACATTGAGACCCCATCTGACTCCAGTAAGAATGGTGATCATTAAAAACTCTGGAGACAACAGATCCTGGAGAGGATGTGGAGAAATAGGAACATTTTTACACTGTTGGTGGGAGTGTAAATTAGTTCAACCATTGTGGAAGACAGTGTGGTGATTCCTCAAGTACCTAGAAATTCCATTTGACCCAGCAATCCCATTACTGGGTATATATCCAAAGGATTATAAATCATTCTATTATAAAGAACATGCACATGTATGTTCATTGCGACACTGTTTACAATAGAAAAGACCTGGAACCAACCCAAATGCCAAACTGGACAGAGAAAATGTGGCACATATACACCATAGAATACTATGCGGCCATAAAAAATGATGAGTTTGTGTCCTTTGTAGGGACATGGATGAATCTGGAAACCATCATTCTCAGCAAACTGACACAAGAATAGAAAATCAAACACCGCATGTTCTCACTCATAGGTGAGTGCTGGATGATGAGAACACATGGGCACAGGGAGGGGAGCATCACATACTGGGGTCTGTTGTCGAGGAATAGGGGAGGGACAGCAGGGGGTAGGGAGGTTGGGAAGGGATAACATGGGTAGAAATGCCAAATATAGGTGATGGGGAGATGGAGGCAGCAAAACGCATTGCCATATAGGTACCTATGCAACAATCCTGCATGTTCTGCACATGTGTCCCAGAACCTAAAGTGTAATAAAAAATCTATACATATTTATATAGAGAATATTAAATATTTATATATAAAATATTTACATACAAGTTATATATTTTATATTTATAAAATATTTATATATTTATAAAATTAATATTTATATATAAAATTTAATAATATATACATATATATATATATAGAGAGAGAGCACCATTTGAAAACATACTGAGACATAAAGGAGAGACACAATCTGGAAAAAGGAAGAGAAAAAATACAGTAATTACTGTGCCACATTTTCTCTGTCCAGTTTGGCATTTGGGTTGGTTCCAGGTCTTTTCTATTGCAAACAGTGTCGCAATGAACATACGTGTGCATGTTCTTTATAATAGAATCAAGATATCAGGTGTATCCACATATATACTTTTAGAGTTAAGTAGATTTTCTCTCTGTAAATCCAAGTTATGAATCCAAAGTTATTAAATCATTATCAAGAACAAAAATCACTAAAAGATTATGCTAGTCTCCATTTCAAGATAAACATATAAGCATTTAAGAGAAGCCTAAATACCACCACCAGAATGTGTGGTGATACAAGGATATTTCCTACAGAATTGAAAGTTGAGTTGCTAAATTTAATCAACAATGTTGATAAAGATGAAGATTGCCAGTGTAGGCGTCAAGTTTCTATCAGTAGTAGCAAAACTTGTGAAAACAGACTCACGTCATTTGGTACATCATTAGTGAAGGCAGGACTACACACGGAAACACATGAGATACACGCCATCATCTCTTTCAAAGGCAATACTAATTCTAAACATGGAATAATTGCCACCCATTTCATGACAAATCTCTTTCTAATATGGACACATTTCTTACAAGAAGTGATGATCCTTTGACAAAAGTGTTTTACATGTAGAAGTGTCCTTGGCAATGATCCCTTAAAGGAAAGGAGAGATTGTGTGAAAAAAATGTATGGACTTATAGAGAATGGACTGCCTTTCTAGGAGAACTAGGGTGAAAATGTGTGTAATTTTGGGGGGAGATATAGATTGTTAAGACAGAAAAGGCCACATTTCTTCACATCATCTTAAATCCTTTAAGTCACTGGTCCTTTTTGAGCCTGCTAGGAACTATCTTCAATTTGTGTAAAGAGATTCAACGTAAGTCCTTTTTCAGTCTGCTAAGAACTATCTTCAATTTGTGTAAAGAAACTCAATATAAAATATAAACCAAGAGGGAAGTCTTCCCCATGCTTTGGCCTTAAGGGAATGGTCAGCTTGCAACCTCAAATTCATTCTTTCAACAAATATGTTAAGTGCTGACTATGCACTAGACTTCAACCTAGATGTTTAAAACATATCTGTAAAACAAAATGGCAAAAATCTCTGAGCCACCCTGGTTTTCTCACGTAGATTTCTACAGTACCCTTCCCAATCTCTGCAATAATCATTTCTATTTCCTCAAACTTCCAAGCCTTTCAAACCCTCACTCAGGGCAAATCATCACACCTATTTCTCAAAAAAAAAAACTGGAAATGAAAACTCTCTCAGCTTTCTGCTACCAAATCTGCTTCTGTGCCATTTCTCTACTCTCCATCTATCCATTTCTCTACTCTCCATCTATTATGAATCCCATCACTTTCAAACTTCCTAGGGTTGAAATGCTATCAATTTCCTTTTCATTCTGTGTCCTAAATAACTCTCTCTCTCCCTCTCCACTGAATGCTTCTTTTTAGCATTTATGATTGATCTAAATTAAAATCCCCTATTTAAAACACACACACACACACACACACACACACACACACACACACACACACACA